>NC_079208.1:40999281-41299281 GCF_026745355.1 Beta vulgaris subsp. vulgaris
ACTACAATTGCTCTGTTGTGTTCTTTTCATTGTTTAGGGTTCACCAATTTCCTACTTGGTGTGTTTGAATATTGTTTACTCTCAGTACAAATTTGTAATTACTAGATCTTTTAGTCTACTAGCCTAATTTTATCTACTATTGCATTATTGGAATGATGTTAGATGATGATGTTGTTATTTTTGTACTTGTGATCGAGGTATTTATTATACTAAAAGATTCTGTAAAAAGTTTTGAAGAGAAAAGTTGTGTATACCTTCTAGTTCAGAGTATGATGCTATAAACTATTGAGTTTGTATAGTATGTGCAATTTGGTGAGTCAAGACATGAGAGAGCTCCTTTGTTTAAGTGTATTTGTGCAATCCTTCATGAGGGTACGGGGGAGTCTTGCCCAGCATTATTATTGATCTCTTTAATTATCTATGTACCTAGTTCCTTTTTCTTCATGTTTACCCTTCTAATTACCATTAGTATAGTTTAGTCATATTCTTTATATCTTTGATTGTCATCATGGGTGTTCTTAAAATTGCAAATAATGTGCTTTATATATATTTTCTTTGATTTTATTTATTGGTGGTGAGAAGTTTTATATATATAATATATATATATATATATATATATATATTATAATATATATATATATATATATATATATATATTGGCGGTGAGAAGTGTAAAATGAAATGGTGAGAAATGAAAGAAGTGTGAGCCTATTTTTGTTATCTATATATCTGTTGTCTTAGAGTCCTTGCCTTCTTCTCTAGCTGTTGGGAGAAAAGAAAATTTCAGCCATAGTATCCAACAAAATTATTTTCCTGAAAGATTAGAATAATATGAACTCTCATAAATGTTGTGAGCTAAGTTCACTAATACAATTATTTTCTGACAGGATATGTATAATAACATTTATTGTCTCATTTTCTCCTAAATGTAGGCCTATGTTACTCGAACTCTGAGACAAGTGTCTAGTGAAAATTACGCATGATTTTGGCATAAAATAAGTCCATACCCATGTCAGAATATTAAGTATCCCACAACTGAGGTAAATTGAAGAGTCTGAGTAATGTAGATGTAGACTAGATCATTTCAGACCAATTTGTATAGATCATGTTAGATCATGTTTGCAGTATCAACTTGCAATCTACATTTTCCAAGGTGTAAAAGGTTGCATGACATCAACTTGCAGATTTTATTTCATTATTTGAGTGTGAATTTATATATGAATGATCTTGCTACACCTATGATAAAAAGAGTTTTGAAAATCAAGCATTGTTTAATGTAGATTTCCTCAACAAAGCAAGCAAAAAAAGCATTGCTAGCTAATGTACCAACCAATTTACTACAATTCATGAAACCTGCATTTGTTTCCTTTTAATTTATGCATGATTGATTATAAAGCTTAATTACTTTTCAAGTTTTTATATACTTATTTTGTAATTACCTTTATTGTAGTACTATTAAGGCATTGGTCCAACCTATTCTCAGGATAAAATTGATGAACTCAAGGAGTTATCGATTACATACGTCGGAGATCAACACGAAGCACAAATGATGAATGTGTTCTAACTTTCTGCCTAATTTTTATTTACCTAAATTCACTTTTGGACATACATTATATTTTTGGATTTGGATATTGACATCATGTGGATGTGGCTATAGGCTAGATTTGATCTTGTTTATGATTTACATTAATATTTATATGTAGATATAGTAGTTTTTTTAGAAGTTCAGAATTATAAATATTAGTTGAATTATTTTGTAATATAAAGAATTTTGGAAGTTTGGAATATCATATTCAATTTATTGCTTGTAAGATCTTATAGGTTGAGTATTAATTATACAACAGATATAGGTACTGTACTGTCTTGTAAAAAAAAAAGGAGTTGTACTGTACGACATTGTTGTGCTGCGTCTGCCGATGTATGTGTGAAATGATAATTTGATTTTTTTTTTTAAATATCATAGATAACAGTTATAGGTAATATATGTTATATATATTATATGAAAACATAACAGTTATTCAACATAAGTGTTAAATTTTCCTTTTTTTAATTTGCCATATAAATAGCAAATATAACACTTATTTACAAAAATGTGTTATCTAGTGGCATAGCATGTATTTTAAATGACTATTATGTTTTCTCTGGCAAACATAACACTTTCGTTAGGTGTTATGTTTACTTTACATTACATTGACTTGGATAACACCTCAAAACTGTTATGTAAAGCCTTATTTAACAGTTATCTTTGCCCTTTTTTGTAGTAGTGATGAATTCTACCAAGAAACTTGAAAAAGGTTACTCAACATTACGACCTCCAATGTTCAACGGTTGATCCTTCACATACTGGAAGAATTGGATGGAGATCTTCATCAAGGCACAAAACTATCAAGTATGGAGAGTTATAGAGGTTGGAGATTTCAAAGTCACAACCAAAAATGAAAGGAACGAGGTAGTTTCTAAACCCATATGTGATTTTGATTCAATTGACTATAAGAAATTGGAAATTAATACTAAAGCTATTCAGCTATTATATTGTGATCTTGGACCTCATGAATACAACCGTGTCATGGGGTGCAAAACCGCTAAACAAATATGGGATTTACTTGTAGTCACCCACGAAGGAACTAGTGAGGTTAAAAGGTCTAAAATTGATTTACTAATGAATAAATATGAACTCTTTACAATCAAACCATATGAGGCAATTCGTGATATGCTTAATCGATTTTCTAACATTGTTAACGAGTCAAAGTCTCTTGGAAAGTATATTTCATCTGAGGAACAGGTTTGCAAAATTTTAAGGAGCTTGCCAAAGGAGAAATGGATGGCTAAAGTAACTGCTCTCCAAGAAACCAAAGATTTCACCAAGTTCAATCTAGAGAAGCTAGCTAGTTCATTGTTAACCAATGAACTCCAATTAGGAACTCAATATGGTGAAAGTTCCACAAATCGGGCACTTGCTCTAAAGGCTGATAAAGACGAAGAAGAAGAGGAAGACTTTGATGTAGAAGAAATTATGAAGCTTGTTCGAAAATTTAAGAGGATGTACAAAAATCTGAAATCGAACAAAACCAAAGGAAAAATTCTTCTAATTCAAAATTTGAATATGGTTGCTATAAATGTGGTAGCTTAGATCACTATATTAAAGAGTGTCCCTCTTGGGAACAAGAATCTAAAGCCGAAGAGGAATTTTGGGACAAAAGAACTGCTCAGTGATGTCTAATGGCCAAATCTGACTTTAAGTCTAAGACTGAGTTAAGTATTAATAAGTCTAATGTGTGTTCAAGAGAGGAACTCAAGAAAATGTGGGTTCCTAATTCTAACAACTAGACGTTATGAATGCCTTAGTGAGGGGGAACAATATATGACAACTGTTGTTCCTTGCGTTTATCTACTGAAGTATTTAAATTTCTCTCACTCAAAAGGCATACAAAAATTGTAGAGATGATTTTGTTAAGTAAGTTATGATGTCTTGTTTTTCTCTAAATGGCAAAGTCATCTAGCGTGCATATGTAGAGTTTTTGTGAAATGTCTTCCATATAAATATGTCACCACAATTGTTTCTATGTTTTTTGCATATTCATGAGTTAAATTTAATAGATGACTCATTGATTTCTTTGTACTATTACCCTTATTGTCCATATTGCTAATTGTTATTCAAAAGAAAGATGAAGTAAAAAAGT
Source organism: Beta vulgaris subsp. vulgaris (assembly GCF_026745355.1). NCBI lineage: Eukaryota > Viridiplantae > Streptophyta > Magnoliopsida > Caryophyllales > Amaranthaceae > Beta > Beta vulgaris. The sequence continues at coordinate 41,002,962 of NC_079208.1, forward strand.
GTAGTTCCTTTCATTCAAGGAACTCATTTATTATACATTCGACCCACACCGAGTGCATTACACGTGAATGTCCAATTATGAGTATAAACGAGCAATATCATTCTCTAGATTATCAAACCTCTTATTCCATCATTTATTTTTAAAGAGATAAAAAATCCTTCAAAATTTTCATATCACATTTACATACCATTTTCTTTCTAATCAGTTCATTATATATCCAAATTCTTCAATTTGTGTTCCTCCATGTTGATGATGCAACATTTGAGGGGGAACTAAGGAAAGAAAAACAAAATTTTGATGGAGAATAAGTTGATATGGAGATGAAAAAGGAGAGATTGAGGGAGACAAAGAAGAAATAAAAATATGAGAGCAAACAAGAGAATAAAAGGAGAGATGTGTGAGAGGTAGATAGAGAAGAAATTCAATGTTCCATAAGTTATTCAAGTTCCTACTTCTTCAAAGCTGTCATAAACTCTATGGGTTCTAGTAGTCCCATGTATGTTCCTTTCGTATCAAATCTGAAGTAAACAAAAGGAATTAATTAGTTCCTTGAAACTTAAAGCAAGGAACAAACAACGAATTTTCATTCAAAATACGGAAAAAGAAGTAAGGAAGTAATGGTGGAGGAACAAGTGACCAATTCATATAGATATTTTTTTTAGCCTATTCCAATCATTCATTCATAGAAATGAGCCTTTGATCTTCTCTTTGAATTTTATTGGACATTCTATTTGTTTTCTACTCTATGGATTGCACTTTGGTACAGTGGTGGTTTATGTTTAGTATGATTTAGCTTCTTTAACTAATTGATAAACATGTGTATGAGGATGGCTAATATTACTAGATTGATGTTTGAGCAAATTGAAAAATTTAAACTCATGTTTGACCATTAATTATATATTTATGGTGGTGTTGTGTCACTATAAGTTTGGAAGATTGATCATAAATTCTTGAAAAATAATACGCTTTTTGATGATGTCAAAAGGGGGAAGATAATGGCAAAGTAGCTTATTTATTGTTCTTAATCTAATTCATTCTCTACTTAACATGATCTTACATTGTTATATTATGTGTTATTTGTGTTAGTTTTATATTACTTTGCCTTGGTTTGTCATCACCAAAAAGGGGAAAATTCTTGAGCCAATATGGTTTTGATGATGACAAACTAAAGTAATAACTAACAAGGTTTACAAGCTTTATGTGTGCAAGGTTCATTAATTAACAATGGTGCTTTATAAATATAATAAGTGAAGTTTCTAAGTTGGAACTCCAAGAGAAGAATGAAGTTCCTGTGTTGGAACTCCAAGAGAAGAAGAGCTTTTTTACATAAGGGTGTAATTAGGTTTCTTATCTAAGAAACAAAGATCTTCATAAGGTAACGAATTAGAACTATGGAGTTGTTCCTGTGAATAAAGGAATTGTTCCTATGGAACTATGTTAGTGGAACTAGTACAGGAAACATGTGTCTAAAACGATGAACTGACTAAAATTATAAGATAGTGTTTATTAATTCCTTTGTAAGGAACTGATGAACTGGCACTGTTAAGGAACTAACGAAATTAAAGAAACTAGACAACAGTAGTATATGGTGCAACAGTTATAATGTGTCAGTTGAATTGTTAAAGGCTAAAATTTAGGAAATTGTTTTGTGTTTGTTAAAAATCTGATTTTTAGGAAAATATTTATAAAGGAAAGATTTTATCTTAATTGAAAATAAAATCTTTTTGGTTTTTTTAGATAAAATATATTAAAAGATATTATTTTGATAAAAGGATTTAATTTTGATTTTATTAATTAAAATACTTTTTAATTAAATCAGATTTTTGGTTTACTGCATAAGTGGTTGCTATAATTAAGGAAGCAGTAGAATTTCCATAACACACGACTAACGTAGATCATGGAGATCATGGGTGTCAAAAGGAACGTGTTCCTCTGGTTAAGGAACATCATGGGAAAATGTTTTTACCCACTAAAACATGATATAAACCACGTTCATTAAACTTACTACTATTTAAGAAAAGCACTTAATTGAGTTTAATGTGTGTTTGACAAAGTGATAATTAATCTACAAAGGTATTAATTTGAGTATCACTTTTATTGAGTCAGTACCACCAAAGTTCAAAGTTCCAAGTTCCAAGTTTCATTACCATACGAGTTCATTGTTTCCATTAGTACTTTCTATCATTCTACTGTTTTGTATTTCGAGTTGAGAAAAGATTTGAGAAGAACTCTTATTGTTTGAGTTTGGGGAAAGGGTTTGAGTGAATTGTGTAAAGTGTGAGGCTTTGAGTGAAGTAAAGAAAGAGAAAGGAACTTCGAGTGAAGTTCGAGTTAAGTTTGTAGAGGAACTCAAGGAGTGGCTCGAGAGATAATAGGTTTATAACAAAGGTGTTTTCGCCTAATATAGTGAAAGAGTTGAGTTTAAAATCCCTAATGGTCAAGGTTGTTTCTTCTCGTTGGGCCCAAGAAGTTTTTCCTTTGTTCCTATGGAAATATTAGATGACGATACAAAAAATTTATAGCAAGCACTGAAGGCGAGAAGAAGACAAAATAAAATCAATGCTATTTATGATAGCAATGGCATTTGGGTTAACCATAGAGAGAAGATGGTTGAAGCTTTTGTAGAGTTCTATAAAAAATTATTCACAAGTACTGATCAGAAGCAAATTGTGTTACCAGCCCGGGTTAATAGAGGTAAGAAGCTTATAGAAGGTCATCTGAGATCTCTTCAGGTTGCTTTCACCAAAGAAGATGTTAAGAGAATAATTTTCAGCATCCCTGATGACAAAGCACCAGGGAGTGATGGGTTTAATAATAATTGTTTCTACAAACACTACTGGGAGGTGATATGGGAGAATATTTGTGAAGCTGTGTTAGAAATTTTCAAGACATGCAAATTGTTGAAGGCAGTTAATGTGAACACTCTCACTTTGATTCTAAAACTGAAGTGCCTTGAAAATGTTACTGAATTCAGGCATATAGTCTGTTGTAATGTACAATATAAGTGCATTACAAAGTTACTAAGTGAGATATTGAATCAGGTCCTTCCTGACATTGTCTCTGCAAGCCAAGGAGCTTTTATTACAGGAAGAAATATTCTCCACAATGTGATGATCTGTCAAGATCTCTTCAGGTGCTATAAGAGGAAAAAAACAAGAGCAGTTGCACGATGAAATTGGGTTTAAAAAAGGCTTATGATACTGTAAGCTGGCAGTTTATTGAACAAATGCTTGATGGTGTTGGGTTTCCTAAGGAGTTTAGAGATCTAATCATCGTGTGTGTGAAAACTCTAATGTATGGGGGCATCTTCATGTTTTATTGAGCTCATAGGGGTTTCAGGAAAGGGGACCCTATGTCCTCCTTGCTCTTTTCCCTATGTATGGATTATTTAGATAGAATTTTGATGTACATTAGAGATATGGATGGTTTTAGGTACCATGTCAAATGCAAAAAGCTAAAATTCACACACCTTTGCTTTGCAGATGACCTGCTACTTTTCTACAATGGTGATTTTAGGTCCATCTACACCTTACTTCAAGGTTCCAAATGTTTTCAAATGTGTCTGGTTTGGAGGTGAATAAGCATAAATATAAAGTGTACTATGTAGGGATGATTGATCATGACATTCAGAGGGTGACTGATGTGAGTGGTTTTGGAGTTGGGAATATGCGTTTCAGATACTTGGGTATTCCTATATCTACTAGCGAACTTAAAGCTAATGACTGTCAAGGTTTAATTGATAAAATGTTGTGTAGGATTAGAGTTTGGAATACTTGTAACACTCCAAAACATTGGTCTAAAAACTTTATAAAATATTTACTTTTCATTAAAATATCTAACAAAAACTTTAAGGTGTTATCGCCGCATCTATTAGGGGTGTGCAAAAATATCCGATCCGAAATATTCGATCCGAAAATCCGCCGATCCGATCCGAAATTTCGGATATCCGATTTTAAGATTTCGGATATTTCGGATCGGGTATCCGGAAAAATTTTGGGTTTTCGGATCGGATACAGATCGGGATTTTTCTAAAATTTCAACGGACCCGGTCCGAAAATCCTGTGATCCAATCCGAAGATCCGGTGATCCGATCCGAAAACCCGGTATCCGATCCGAAAAGTTCGGATATCCGAAAATTTCGGATCGCAATTTCCCCAATCCGAAATTTTCGGATATCCGAATTTTCGGATCGGATCCGATCCGACATCCGACATTGAACACCCCTAGCATCTATTGTTAAGAATAAATGCAAGGTTAATTATTAAAAAAAAAATATAACTTGCAAATAAATTATTAAAATAAACAAAACTAAGTTGTCTAACTTAAACCAATTCAAAACTAAAGAATCCCCAAATAACAGTTTTGCAATATAATAAACTAGGTGAAAATAAAACTATAGATTCACTCAATCCTGAAACGTAGTCCCTTTCACCAACCTGCACAATATAAATAGGAAAAGAACTAAGAAAAACAAATACAAAAAAATTAGCGAAAGCTAAGTAATTACAATTCCATCCCGTAAAATAATAATACTTGTATTTTAAAAATAGTTTTTTTATAACATAGTACAGATAGGAATAACGTAGTACAAACAAGTACATAATTTCACTAGTGTAATAAAACACAAGGGTTGCGGTCAAAACAACTCTAAGGGCTGCATTTTTGGCCAACAGCTCTTGCCGTAGCAGCCCTTCGGCAAAAATGAAGGGTTGCGGTTTTGGACTGCGGCCCTTCACAATGAAGGGCAGTGGTTTTGGGCCTAAACCGCAACCCTTCCTTGTATAAAGGGATGCTGTTTTTTCTAAAGCCCACAACACCCTTTTTTTTTGGTTTTGCATTTTATAGTTCTAAATGTATCCAAAAATAGTTACTAAGTATATGTTTTATTTTAGCATCATGAAATTATAAAAAACATCACGAAAATTTCTAGAGAAATATATGTTCATGAAACGAAATCAACAAGATCTGGATAAACTATCACAAATAAATCCGAAAAAAATCCTAAATCGCTCCTAAATCAATAGAAAAAATCCTAAATTCAAATTTCAAAATGAAAATACAAAAAAAAAGAAATTCTAGATTTGAAACTGAAAAATTGACACTTTTGGAATTAAACGAAAAATTCTAGATCTGAAACTGAAAAATTAAACACCTTCACGTCCTCTCTCCTTTGTTCTGCCCCAATGTTCTCTCTCCTCTGTTAAGGCATGCTGTTACCACGTTCTTGTTTGCACTGCCGCTAATCGATGTCCCACTGGTGCTTCGTTGTCGTTCCGGTGGCGTTGTTGTTGTGTTATTGGTGCTTCGTTCTCCTTCATGGTGTTGTTGTTGTTGCGTCATTGCTGTGCCACTATTATTGTGTTGGTGTGGTCGGTTTTGTGGTATAAGGAAGGAGGTGAGTGGTGTGCGCGACAAGTGGCGAGTGGTGTGGTGGTGTGCGGGACTGTTTGTGTCGGCAAGATTTGTGAGGTGCTGCCAAGATTTGTGGTGGTGGGGTGAAGATTAGAGGTAGTGGTGTGAAGATTTGTGAGCCCAGACGAATGAGAAAGAGGGAGAGGTTAGAGTAAGGAGAGAGAAAGATGAGAGAAGATGAGAGAATTAAATTTGTTTTTTGTATTGACCGCAACCCTTCATATATGAAGGCCTACAGTTTTTGGGCTAACCGCAGCCCTTCACTATTAAGGGCTGCGTTTTTCTAAATACGCAACCCTTGCACCACAACCCTTGTGTTTTTTTCCACTAGTGTGTGCCTAACCATTTCAATTATTTCAAGTTTATATAATTCATACAACAACAAATTTAATTATTATAGGGGAATTGAATGTCAGTAGGCCGGGACTAATCCCAGTAACCACCTACTTCAACATGGGTCGTCACCCAAATAAATTAAAAGTAATGGCCAATATCGTTTTATAGAATGTCCCTAGTGTGCACACCCTTCACTAATCTAATGGGTATCCGCAACACACACTAATAGTATTTGGAGGAAGACAATAATATAGTTGTAACTGAATTAATTTAAGTATTGTTCATCACCTTTGGAGGATCCAAGTCCACAAGATAATTCCCTCAATAATATTTCCACTTCACATGATAAATATATTTTAATAGTTATAACTAGGGGTGTTAATGAGCCAGGGTGGCTCGCAAACTGTTCGAGCTCGGCTCGGTCAAAGCTCGGCTCGAGAGGGCTCGACTCGAGTTCGAGATCGGCTCGAGACCTTAACAAGCCGAGCCAAGCCTAGTAGAGTTCGGCTCGAAAGCTCGCAAACATGTTCGAAAAATTTTGAAGTACAAATTTTTATACATTAATTTCTAACCCAACTTAAATTACAATTTGAAGTCCATTTTAAAAATATATACCAAATTAAAAGTTTTAGCCCAATTAAAAGATACAAACTAAGGGCTTTTTTCTCAGCCCAATTAAAATTTTAAACAAACTTGAAACACCAAAAACAAAAACAAAAAAAGCTAAGCACTTCAAGGCCAAGTCACGTTCATTCAGCAGAATCAGCACCGTTCACTGCTCCACTTCTTCAAGGGTTTCGAAAACCCTAAAGGCCTAAATCCCAATCTCCAGTAGCGTCTTCGGCGGCGAGCAGCGTCTTCGGCGGCGAGCAGCACTACGGCGGCGAGCAGGATGACAGGTAATGTTAATAGTTTTCGTTTTTTTTTTCGATTTGATCTGAATTCGAAATTTCTATGCCATTGTATGATGAATTCGAATTTTTCTATTTAATCTGAACATGAAAGTTAATCTGAACATGAAAGTTTAAATTTATAGCCATTATAGGAATCGATTTTTTCCGTTGAAGAACAAGATCTCGGTGATGTTATTTTGGTTTTTCACTAGCAGTAGTTTCATACTTGTTAGTTATTAGTTTGTTACGCACAAACAAGAAGATGTAGCAGGCAGGAAAATTAATTTTTGGTTGAAACTAAAATCATAATCGAAGAAAAAACTAGAAATTCGATATTGGAAGCAAGTTTCGGTAATGTACAGAAATATTTTCGAGCTTTTTCGAGCCGAACAGTTCGCGAACTTTTTCGAGCCGAGCCGAATTTTTTTTTTTCGAACTCGAGCCGAGCTCAGATTTTCGAGCTCGACGAGCTTCGAGCTCAAGCCGAGCTCGGACCCTCACATTCTCGAGCCGAGCCGAGCCTGGTCCTGTTCGGTCTCGGTTCGGCTCGTTAACACCCCTAGTTATAACACATTAAATATCATATTAAACACTACACAGGAATATATTTAGTTCAATAAATATTTTTCCTAACTTAATCACTTTATAGAATTATAATAATCAACGTCTATAATTCATAATAACAAATCATTACAGCCTCATATATAGAGTCACATTGTCAACTTATAATTTCGTTTGTAACATCATTAATTCACCAGTTGTACCCATCAAATTACATTATCCAGATTAGTGTAGTTTTAATATGATGGTACAATAGTTACATTAACAAGTCCAACAGAATAATCATACTAGTAAATACATATGCATAACATTAGTCATACAAGTACTATTATTATTGTTCATGTCATATAATATATATCACATAGTTACATCAATTACATATAGCACATACAATTCCTAACGGGATTCTAAGTGTTGATGGACATTGTGAATTACCTCGAATGCGTCCCATGTATAACAATATCAACTAAAAGTCGTCTTCTACCAAGTTTTCGTCTAAAACAAGTAATATTACCTAAAGTTAATAACTTGATATAATATCCCAAAAAAAAATAATTAACCAAAATTTGCAAGATTAATAATAACAAAGTTGGAAAGAAAAAAAAGGAAATATAAAAAGGAAAGAAATTTAAGAAAAGCGTGACACGGGTGCTTAAAACTCACTTTTGTTTTTAAATATTTTTTTAGAACTCTTTGTGACAGCAAGTCACAACTTTCCTATGAACTTGCTGTCCACAATATAATACTTTGTTTTTTTTCATTTTTTTTTTTCTTTAAAATTTAAAGCACATAAATGAACTTTTGTTCCTATTAGCCATTCGACCGAAAAACTAGAGGAAAAAAAAGAAAGAAGAAAAACAAGGAAGAAAGAAGAAAAAAGAAGAAGAAAGGAGAAGAAAAAGGAAGAAGACCAGCCGGTCAAGCTACCGTAGTTACGGTGTTGGAATTTATAAAGTATTTTCTTTGTTAAACCTCAAATAATAGCAATGGTGAAGATGATAGATCCGAAATTGGGGCTTACCAAAGAGATGGAGAAACTGAATTATGTGTGTATGGGGGTTGTCTAAGTTCCATACTGGTCCCGTTGAACCGTGACGTCATGGTCAACTCATACACATGAAGGCCATTGACTAGGTCATGCCGACCTTATAGGGATACCTTAATAGTGTTCCTAACCTGGGTCATCCTCAATTGGGCCTAATTCAGTACTCACTCAATGCGCCTATGGACCTGGAGATAAGTATCAAAGAGGATAGAATTATATCCAACCAATAGGAGCATTGTACTATTTTAATCAGGATATTGCCGAGTCCTATAGATACCCCAGGATCTGAGTCATAAGGTACGTTCACTGATACTATTAATATACTCTACCTCAGTAATACCGGTTATTACCCTTTACTGACTTAGCCATCGGAGGGGCATTCCTCGGATCAACCCCCGAGGTTAGTCTACGTGTTCTATCTTGCAGGACATCAAACCGGCTCACATAGTTGAAGGATAAAAGTTCACTCTCACAACATTTATTCCATAACGAAACAATTGGCGTTAGGAGGGGCGAACTATATCGTTATTCTTAAGCCACGATCTTGCCAACCTACCAACCCTATGGATTCTAAGCAGACTTTTGGGATGCCGGAAACAGATGAAATCAACACTCCTTTGGGGAAGGCACCACCTGGGTTCCTTACCCCACAACTGGTGGTAGGATCCTCCAAACCACCCGCTGATAAGGGAAAGGATGCCAACAAAACCCCTCAAACCAACATATTCGAGCGTTGCAGCATATGTTTAGTCCTGAATAGCTCAAGAGCGCTGTCGAGGTCTTTCAAGCCATGGGGAGTCAGACTCCACCGACCGGTCATGCTAGCACGCGTCCCTTGAATAGCCCACACAGCCTTAAGAGAAATATGCATTCTCTCGTAACTGGCCGATGGGGCGGCCCAAGCCGGCATGATCAGGATCAGGGGGGAAATTCAAAGACTCCCACATAGCCTATGGGGGAAGAAGGTGAAGAAGATCAGCAGGACAATGAGATTCAACAATCATCTTAGCCTAGGAGAGAGAGCGAGTATGCCCGACGTAACTGGTATCTATCAGGACCTCTCCTTTCTCGACGGCCATACTCAGGGAGCCTATGGAGAAGATCAACATGCTGACATGCAAGTATGACGGCAAGAGAGACCCTGAGGATCGCATCTCTGCTGATGAAGGACAAATGCTTCTATACACTGACACTGACTCTGTTTGGTGCAAAGTATTCCCTTCTACTCTATCTGAGCTGGCACAGACTGGGTTCAAAAGCATAACTCTGGCAATTATCTTTGATTTATGGCAACTCACATCCATGTTTGTGACGCACTTCGTTAGCAATAAGCGTAGGGAGAAGACTACCGGCAAGCTGATGTTTATCAAGCAAGGAGAAAAGGAAAGCCTAAGGGATTATATAGGCCGTTTTTACTCTAAAGTCGTTACCATCCCCAGTCTGTAGCAGCAGATCGCAGTCCTGGCACTGATGACCGGTTTGAAAAGGGTACTGCCTTCAGAAGCTACTTGGCCGCAAGGAGTTGACTAGCCTCACTGAGGTTATCACTAAAGCTAATGAATTCATCCGAGGAGAAGAGTTCGACAAGGCGACAACTTCAAAGCGATCTAAGGGAGATGATAAGGAGAAAGAGAAATAAAAGGACAAGGACAAGTACCTGAAAGACATAGTCTGACGGATCCAAGAGAAGGGAGGAGAGTAAGCCGGTGTAAAAAGGCCAAGAAGGATAGGCAGACCGTAACCACAACTACTAGGGGTGTTCATGGGTGGTTAACCATCCCGAAACAACATTTTAGCTCGGTAACCGTAAGTTTCAGTTCGCTCTTTTTGTGAACCGTAACCATAACTGTTTAAACCGGTTATCGCTTAAGTTGTTAACCGGTTTTTCGCTACTTTTTTTCAGTTAACCATTAACCGTTATTTAATTATACTATTATGTTTTACTTAATGTACTATATATTTTCAATTTTTTTGTGCACATATTTGAATGTTATATATACTAAATAAAAATGTATTATAAAATGGATAATAAATTCATTGAAAAATATAACTAACACTAATAATTCACTTCATTTCCTAAGTATGGTGTTATATTAGTACCGTTGAAACTTTTTTTTTATCGTTACGGTAACCACCCATTTAGATCGATTTTTCGGTATTTTGATACGATTTTTCGATTTCGATTTTTTATGAACACCCATAACAACTACCCTCCCTTGAAGTGTCTAGAGCCAAAATCTATGAGTTGCACAAGAAGGATGACAAGTGGCAATGACCTAGAATGATGTATTCCAAGGGTCATGACAAATTTAAGTGGTGTAATTTCCATAGAGATTACGGTCATGTCATGGACGATTGTAAGGATTTGAGAGATGGAATGAAGGATCTGATACAGATAGGCTATTTCAAACAGTATTAGGCAAGAACTGACCGAGAGGGGTCACCCAGAGAAGAGGACGGCAAGAGAAAACCGGTAAAAGAAAGAATCAGATACGTGTAATCTCAGGGAGGACATGTTCATGGTGGAAGTATACATGGTGCAAAAGCCAGTCTGAAGGAGATAAGGCTCTAGGTGAATTAACAACATTGGACAGTGGCCAACACCGCTAGCAATTCTGTCCGTAGCCTTTATAAGCAGAGGACGTCAAGAGGATCATTTACCCTCATGATGGTCCTTTGGTAGTATCTCTCAACTGTGATGGTTCATCACATCCTGTGGATGGCGGTAGCTCCGCCAATATTCTGTTTATGACCATATTTGAGAATATGGGCCTAGGAACGTCATGTCTCAAACCAGCCTCTTACCCGGTAATCGATTTTACAGGAGCATCTGTCGTTCCTGAAGGCACCATTAAACTACCGGTTAAGCTAGGAGAGGGGTCCCAGTCCAGAGACCTTATGGTAAAATTCTTAGTGGTCGATGTGCCGATAGCTTATGACGCCATCATAGGGGGGCCATTGATCCACGATACTCAGGCAGTAGTATCCACCTACCATCAAATAATGATTTATACGTCGGACACTGGAAAGCCAGTTAGAATAAAGGGGAATCAAGAGTCAGCCCGGGCATGCTACCTGACAGCTCTTAAGAGTTTGAACCACAAGCATCCGGTAGACACGCCACCATCAGAAAGGAAAAGGCGGTGAGCAGAAAATGAATCTAACAAAGATTTGTCCATAAAAAACTTTGAGGGAAGGCCGACAGACTTACCGAGACCTAGCCTAGAGGGAGAGACTGAAGAGGTCAACCTTGAGCAGGATAGATCAGAGAGTACGGTCAAGATTGGGACCGACTTGGTGGACAATGTCGAAGTAAACTTGATAAGTTTAGTTTGAAGCAATGCTGACGTCTTCGCGCTCTCGACAGATGAGATGTTGGGAATTAATCTAGCGTACATGCTCCACTGACTGAATGTCAATGAAGATGTATGACTGGTAAAACACAAGAAGAGAAACTTCTCGGCTGAGAAGAACGCTGCCATTAAATATGAGGTAGCCAAATTATTAGCGTCCGATTTCGTCGAGCCTTGTGACTACCCGGAGTGGTCGGCAAATGTAGTGATGGTCAAGAAAGCCATTGGGTCTTGGCAAATGTGCGGATTTCACCGACTTAAACAAAGCGTGCCTCAAGGAATGTTACCCACTGCCTAGAATTGACCAGCTGGTAGACTCTACTAGCGGCCAAGCGCTGCTTAGTTTCTCCACCTGTCTTCTATTTGTCTCACGCCATGGAATCCCCTGCATCACAATCAGAGACCATCGGCAGCCTGCTGCCACTGCCTGTCAGTCACCGTCAACTTCTCTTCCTCCGGTATATGCCTCCCCCTTTATCTGGTCGTTTTGTGCTCCTCTCTCGCATCTGGCCACTGATGTACCGATCACCACCATGGTAAGAAACCATGTTATCCCTGTTGCATTCAGTTGGACCCCCTCTGCTCGGTTCGAAGTGCGCCAACCCAGTTACTCACGACCATCATCCCATCCTTCAACTGCACCCTTTGTGGGTTCGACCTTCGTGCGAGAACCTTCTTTTCCACCAAGTCTTGGAGCACCTACTGTTAATTCTAATTATTATGCTTTTAACCCTTTTTCTTCTAATCTTGCTTCGCTTCAAGCAAATACGATATTTTCTGCCCCTGATGTTAAGAATATTGTCACTACTGCTTTGACTGTTGTTGAGGATTACCTCCCATGGCGTACTCAATTTGAAGTGGTTCTTATATCTAATAGCTTATTGGGGATGATTGATCGAACTATTTTGATGCCTCCTATGTATGCTTATGATCCTATAAGTCGTGAAATCGTGAATTCTAATTATTTTACATGGTTAAAGATTGATCAAACTGTTAGGTCTTGGCTGTTTGCTACTTTGTCTAAAGAATTATTTGTTGAGGGCCATAATTTAACATTTTCGACACTCATATGGGAGCGATTTCAAAACATGTTTTAAGTCTGCAAGCCTTGCTCGATCAATGGAACTTAAATGAATGCTCACAACTGTTCAAAAATTTGAATCTCAAACTACACAGCAATATCTTCGTGACATAAAATTGATTATTGATTCACTAGCTGCTATGAACTCTCCAGTCTCACAGTCTGATCTTGCTCAACATACTATTCTTGGTGTGGTTGGTGATGACTATAAGTCCTTTATAACAACTATCACTCATTATCCTGGTGAACTTACATTTAATGATTTGCGTTGTAATAAGCTGTTAGTTCAGGAACAAGGAGTTCAGTCTCATTGTGAAAGTTTGACCACTCCTCAACATCAAGCTTTTGGTGTTCAGACTATTGATCTACAACTGGTGCTTCGGCTGGTACTTCCTCCACTCAACCACAACAACGGGTCTACTAATAACAACAATCGCAATCGAAACTATAATAATGGTCGAGGAGATCATAACAATAGATTTCGAGGATATGGTCATGGCAATCGCAATCAGCAATCCGAAATGTGCAAAACCGACCTTCCAACCAAACACAACCCATAGGATCAGGTATGGCATTTAGTAAGTCTGTTTTGTCATCTAATAGTACTATTGCTCTTTTCTTCGTTTGTTTCTCATGATTTGTGTGCAGGAACAACCTTAGTAGAAGGGGTTAATAGTTATAAACTTATAATCCTCCTATAGTCTGTCAAATTTCCAATCATCCTGGTCACTCTGCTCAAACTTGTTCTTCTCGTTATACTCCGCAATCTGCACTTGCTCTAGTAGATATTCCCGTGGGAGAACTAATCTGGACTGCCTCTTCTCACATGACCAATAATGAAGGTATGATTTAGATCCCTGTCACTGGACTGAATCATGTGGTCCTACCTCTTTTTCTATGTCGCCCTTATCCCAACCTCTTCCCATTTATACTTAGCAGCGTCTCCTGTATCTTCCCTTCTGTTGCCACACTTATCGCACTCACCCTCTTATGGCTCCCCGTTTCCCTCCACTAACACCACCATGCCGATGTCCTCATGTGCTCAACCTTCTCCTGTTTGCAGTCCTCTTGTTGCACCTTCTTCACCCACTAGTGCTGCCCCACATGCTGTTGTGCAACAACTTGCACCCTCCATCCAGCAGCCCCATCAGTTCCCCTAGTTTACCCAGTCCATCCAACACACCAAACCCCCCCCCTCCCAAAGCCGTGTCCACAAGTTTGTTCCGCCTCCTTCTTCCTCTCCTTCGTCACCCTCCCCTCTTACCTCATTGCGCCCATTCAAACTTGTGCTAAGAGTGGGATTTTTAATCCAAAAGGTTTTTTAAACTATATTAATTACAGTGCAACTGAAGCTTCTCCTGATCCTACATGTTTTTCAAAAGTATTTAAGGATCCTGAGTGACGTAATGCTACGGCCGACGAGTTTAATCCACTCATTGCTAATCACACTTTGGACTTAGTTCCGTTTGATAAATCTAAAAATGTTGTGGGCTCTTAATGGATTTATAAAACTAAATAGAATTCTGATGGAACAGTTGAGAGGAAGAAAGCTCATTTAGTCGCTTAGGGTTATAACCAATAAGCTAGTATAGATTATGATGAAACATTTTGTAACCTGAATTTTTTCGACCAGCTTACAGAGGATTAAGCACATCGGAAGAGACTCTAGTCGAGATAAACCGGGCTATTATCATCACACTCACCGAACTATTAAGCCCGGGTTATCTCGATGGGAATTGAGTTTCACACTAACCGATGTAGTTCGGTGAGTGTGATGGTAATAGCCTGGGTTATCTCGACTAGAGTCTCTTCTGATGTGCGTAATCCTATGTAAGCTGGTCGGGAAAGATCAGGCTGTTACAAGTGGTATCAGAGCTTGATTAGTTTTGGATACGTTGTGATGTTCATATCATAGTGTAAGGGTTGAAAAATAGGTTTAATGGATTGATTATAAAGTTAGGTATAAACGAATTAAGCCGTATGAGTGTTTGCGCTTACGCGTGTACTATATGATCCATTTATTTGAATGGATATTAATTGTGTGTATATTTGCTAGTGTATAATGTTATCTTGTTATGAATTGATTGTCTCTCATATTATTTACTTAAAAGTGTGTATTTCGAGAAAACTTATATGATTTTCTTAAGTAAATGATTTTCAAATGAGATCTCTGCAAATGGGATGATTGAAATCCAATGCCAACAAGTTTACCCCTTTTACTCTTTGCTCCTTGATATTGCGAGTCAAGTCGAAGTAGAGATTTTCTTTTCTCCTTGAGTTCGCGAGTCAAGTTGAAGTAGAGATACAAAAGATGATGGTAGAATGGACCTGTTACAATTTTCTTTTCTCGCTTTAAAGTTATGTGTGATAATGTCTCTGCTACTTATCTTACTGTTAATGTTGTTCAGCATGATTGTAGCAAACACATTAAAATTGACTATCATTTTGATCGTGAACGTGTTGCACATGGTGACCTGCTTGTCTGTTATATTCCTACTCAACTTCAGCTTGCAGAAATTTTTACCAAGGCTCTTTCGGGTCAACGTTTTAAATTTTTAAGGCCCAATCTGCACGTGGTTTCCCCTACATAGATTGAGGGGGTGTAATAAATCATACATGCGAGTATTATTGTAATTCTAGATTAGGTTGTAACACTCTTCTTATCATGTATACGCCAGGGATCCTATTTGGGGTTGAGCTGTATTCATTCTCACACCCACATCGCATCCATCCGCCCTCTTTAAATCTAAACATTTTTTCCCTATGCTCAAATATAATATATATGAATATCAATCTGAAATAAATAGACCCACTCTCAAATAACCAATTGCTAGGTAGTTTATTCCCTCAAAAAAATTGAAAGAAATTGGTAGGTAGTTTATGTTTGATAAGAGGTTTTTAGTGTGTCCTTAAGGCACCAAAAATCGCTTTTAAAACAATATTTATAAAACCTAACAAGCAATTACTAATAACGTAGTAAAGGCAAGTCAAGGGTAAATCCACGAGGAAAATGGTTTAGTCAAAGTCTAACAAGTCTAAATTACTTAATTGAATGTTTTTCACGGTTTTGAATGATTTTTGCAATAACAAAAACTAACTATTATCAAGAACTAGCAAGTAACACGAGATAAAAAATATCAATAAGGAAGACAATAGAGTTAAGGTTACTAGTATGGATCAAAGTGGACAACGATCATTAATGCAATTGTGATTCAAAGGCGACGATTATGCAAGGTTTAGTTTTCCTCTAAATTACTCGAGTCCTCTCTCGAATGATCCTCAAGAATAATCGCTTAATCAATGAACTAAATCCTCTCTCGAATGGCCTTTAGTCAACTGATTAAGAGATTCGATAAGTACGAAAAACCCTTAATACAAGGATCCCCTTAATTTCTACCCCATATCTTGGCCTAGAAATTAAGTTGATCCATGGGAATGATAAAAGAGTTCAAAATTCGATTAAGAACATTTGAATTCAGAATACGAAAAATAAATGTAATCAATATCTATCCTAAGGCCTCAAAACACCAATATTAATGCATAAACATCTTTAGATCATCACAATCACATTAACAATACATTTCAACCCTAATCCATACTTTCACCCTAACCCTAGATAGGAAACTACTCACTAACCACGGATTATAAGCAATAAAACATGAGATCTATTACTACTAATATAGGGATAAACATGATTAAAAAATAATTAATCTAATGAAAATAACAATTATGACACTATATAAAAGAAGATTTAATGATGAGGAAGAACAAAGAATAAATATGAAAAGAGATAATAAAATTGAAAACTTTGAAACTAATTGAATTAAATGTACCTTGAATGTGTAAAATTCATAAGCTTTGATCTAGAACCTCAAATCTTAAACAAAAACTAAGTGTTTTTCTCTTTAATATCAACCCTAATAATAGTGTCTCAAAATATAAAAGTAATGCATCCCTCCAAAAACTCAACAAGTCTCTTGTTTTAATTAGGCTCGAGCCTTACAATTTTCTGACGGAAATAGGCCGTGCGAGCGCACCACTGAAGTGATGTGGACGCACCAAGGTTACTGATTTAGGTTTCCCATCTTCGCAGGAATGGTGTGGGCGCACCTCAGAGATGGCTCGGCGCACCTAGATGACAAACAATAAGAGTGCTGAATTTGTGGGGGGTGGTGCGGGCGCACCGATGTCAGGTGCGAGCGTACCAATGTGTGCGGGCACTTTAAGTTAGTGCGGACGCACAAAGTTCTCAGCTCATGCTTCCTTTATTCCATTTTCGCGCGTGCAAACTCCTCGAAACTCCCACCTATTACCGTATCTCCCAACTCTCGGCCTTAGAAAAGGTCACACCTGCATTCAAAGCACGGCAAAACACGGTGAAAGCAGATCTACCAGAAATCCAGTCAAAATTGACCGAAGATATAGCAAAATGTCACTATGATCAACGATGATCAAGTGATAGAAATATAGAAGAAAATGAGGAAGAAAGAGGAAAGAGGATCAAATCAAGCTAAAAGGAGTTCATTTAGTGCGTTCGAAACGCACTTATCAATGATTTCTAAGCTATAGTTTGTTATTTTTAGAGTATTTGGCAAGTGAATTTGAGACAAATGCGGCGCATGTAGCGAGCGAGTATACGTGGTAGTGAATATCCAATTGGGTGTTAGGATGAATGTGAATTTAGGTTTGTACCTACTTAGGCTATGTTTAGTTCACCTAAAATTTTCTGATCTGAACTTATCTGATCTGATCTGAACTTATTTTTTCTGATCTAATCTGAACTGATCTGATAACAAGATCTTATCTTTTAGATTTTTCTCAATATATAAGAAAAAATATAGTCATGTGGGGTCTTGTTTGATTCGTCTCAATGAGTACTTTTTAATATTCAATTATTATAATTTTTACTAATATGTAATGAAAGATATAATGATTTTTAAATATAAGCATGATCTGAACTGATCTGATCTGAACTTATTTTTTCTGATCTGATTAGATCTGAAATAAGCAAAAATAAGGTAAACTGAACATAGCCTTATTCGGGTATCGATATTAGATTTGTACACACCATAGGTAGTGGGTAGTAGTGGTATAACTTTAGGTGGGAATGGGGGAGCAGCTATCCACATTTGACCCGTCTGGTTGTCATCCGTACGTAATGAGAAGTTTACGATGTAATTACATGTTAAAAAAGTAAATAACAGAAGAAAAAAAGTAGCCTTTCAAAAGCTATTTATTGTTGAGAATCATGAGAGCCCAATGGTTGGAGCTCCTACCTCCCAACCATGTTCGACTCTCATCAACCTCATATTTGGGTGTTTGCGTGGATATTTGCTTCTGTGTATAAATCCCCACTTTCCAGTCTCTGAAAGTTTTCTTATGGGTTGGGATCCCCTTCTTACCCATAACTCATGAGGGTTGAGCCTGCTTGGCCAGTAAATTACCGAATAAAAAAAGCTAGTTATTGTTACTTTTATAAAACACTGTTTATAAAGTTAGTTCAATTTATTCTTGCAAAACACTAAGTATAGGATAAAATCAGGTGTTCACTACTTCTATATGAAATGCTAATATGTCTAAATACTAGGGGTATGCACAAACCGTATCGGACCGGAATTTGGACCAGACCGGAGAATCCGGAATTTGGACCAGACCGGAGATTCCGGTCCAGTCCTCAGTCCACAAAAATTCCCGATTCCGGGTTTTCGGTCCGAACCCGGAAAATTCTGGACCGGAATTTCTGTTATTTTAGTAAAAAAAAGTTTTATGTTAAAAAAAAGGTAATATAAAGTTAGAAATATAAAAACCTACTATTTATTACTTTAGGATTATTTGTTATCAAAAATATTAATTTATAATATATTTAATTTATAAATATATTTAAATAAAATAATAAAAAAAAATTAATAAAAAATATAGATTTCGGTCCAAGATAAAGGCGGATTCCAGTCCAACCGATTTCGATCCGGTTCTGAACCAGTGCACACCCCTACTAAATACTAAAGCAGTTATTGAACATTCCCTAAGTCGCACACCCAAGCTAAAAAAAGCATATATATCACATACAAGTACCTACAAACTATGAGATTTTTTTTGTGCAAATTATTTTAGAATTTTGTAGGTTTCACTTATTCATACTGATTTTAATCGACCATCGTAACTTGCACACGTTTTAAAAGAAAATTTTAATTTTATACCAAGCACTAAAATATGCAACACCAATTTCTTGTCTAAAGCCAAAGCTTCTAACCTCGTTGAGTTTTGAGATATAATATGCTTGACACCTTTATTAGGCATCTTACCCCTAAATCCTAATCAGTGTCTTAGAGGAATCGTTTTCTCCAATCAACCATGTATACATATTAACCTGTTTTCCTCAAACTTATCTCTCCTCAATAATTGCACAAAAGATCCTACAGCAATGCAAACGGCCTTTTCTTCTTTAACTTTTTAGAACAAAGGCAAATAATGTGCAGTGTGCACCATAACAATGTCTAAAGGAAATTCCACACACTCCACGGTGCAAGAAAATCATTTAAGATTCCTATTTTATATATAAACTCCATAATCTCGCTTTTAGTACCAATGAGAAACCATATTAATAAAAAACTAATTGTCCAAAATTACTGTTCAAGTACATTAAAAATAAGGTACATTGTTCAATTATATACAAACAACTTCCGGCAAACAATTGCAAATTTGCAATAGGTGTATAAGTACCTTTTTTTTTCTTTTATAAGTAACTAGATTTGAAGCCGTGCGTTGTACAGGTTATTGTTTATTTTATTTTTTGCAAATTTTTTGTTTGTAAGACAATGTTAATCCCCTTAGGGTCTGTTCTCTTCGGCATAAAACAACTGAACTGATTGGAGCTGAATTGAACTGAACTGAATTGAATTGAATTGAATTGTATTAAATTAAATTAAATTGAATGTAATTAATATATAAATAATATTTAAACAATAATAATATGAATATTAAATAATAATTATAATGATAAGTAATAATAATGAATAATAATAATAATAATATTTTGGATATTTTTAAATGATAGTTATAAATAAATAATATTAATAATCATAAATTGATAATAATAATAATTAATGATAATAATGATAATTAATAATAATTATTTTACATTATTTGTATTAATATATTAATACTTGATGATGATATATAATAACAATAATATCTAAGAAGTAAATTAATATTACTATTTTAATAATTAGATTTAATAATATAATAATACTCCCTCCGTTTCCTAAAGATCTTCCCTCTTTCCGTTTAAGGGTGTTTCCAAAAGATCTTCCCTCGATCTTTTGCTTTATTTCTTATTTGGCAAAACAAATTTCCCTATTTACCCTCTCATGTCACTATCATATGGTCCACCATTACATTATTAATTCAATTTTACTCCCTTTCTCTCCCCTACTTTAACCCCTTTTTATTTGTTTATTTATCTTAACCTTTCTCTCTCCTACTTTACTCACACCATGCCCCACACAACTTGATTTTCCTTGGTATCTGTAGGAACAGTAAGTGGGAAGATCTTTAGGAAACGGAGGGAGTATTTAGTAATAAAAATAATGATTGGGTTGGACCGCGAAAATTACATCATAAACCATTTTGACGCGATATGATTGGTTTATGGACTAAAAACGTAGGTTTATTTGTGCTTTGACCTAAACCATGTTCCTCCTAATAATAATAGTAATAATAATGAGTAAAGCTATAATAAACAAAATAATATATAGAAACAACAAGAACAACAAGAACAAGAACAAGAACAACAACAACAACAACAACAACAACAACAACAACAATAATAATAATAATAATAATAATAATAATAATTATACTTAATAATAACAATTATACTTAATAGTAATGATATAAAAATAAATAAATAATAATAATAATGATAATAATTATAATAATAATAATAATAATAATAAGAGTAATTAGTAAAATAAATTATATCAACATAATAATAATATTTAACAAAATGGTTATAAAAGAATGGAGCTGAACTGAACTGAACTAAACTGAGTTGAACTGAACTAAACTGAACTGAACTGAACTAAACTGATTGGAGCTGAATTGAATTGAACTAAACTGAACTGAAAATAAGCTGGGGAGAACAGACCCTTACTTTGTTGATCCATGTTCGGATAGTAAAAGGTTGGGCTTAGAGAAAAAAATTTAGAACTTGAAACAAAATGGATCTAAAGCTTTTTTTTTTAAAAGATACCTTTAATTTTTCGGTAGCAAACTCGTGCTGATAACGTGTTGTGAAACAACTGAAAACAGAAAATTATAGAGTGAAAGATAGCAGAGAAGTGATTTCAATTCTTCCCGTTGTTGTGTATTGCTACTTATGGCAAAAGCCATATTTATACTACAAGTCAACATATCTCTATTACATAAGGGAAGGGGTTAGCAACGGTGTCCTCTTTTGAACTGACCATTTTACCTACTTCCCTTTCTAAATTACAAAAGGAATCTCAATACCGAAATGGAGGTCAAACAAAGCCACCGGAAATTAATTTCAACAATGAATCAGAAATCACTTATATGAGGAATTTTGACAAATCACTCATAGAATTGATAAAATCACGTTGTAAAAATCA
Source organism: Beta vulgaris subsp. vulgaris (assembly GCF_026745355.1). Taxonomy (NCBI): domain Eukaryota; kingdom Viridiplantae; phylum Streptophyta; class Magnoliopsida; order Caryophyllales; family Amaranthaceae; genus Beta; species Beta vulgaris. Next base: position 41,024,273 of record NC_079208.1, read on the forward strand.
CGCAAATCACTCAAATGATCAAGAAACTTTACAAAAACTAAAAATTAACTTACAAACTAAAACTAATATACTAGGACGTCAATACATACAAAAACATTCACAAAATTCACTTACAAATCATTGTTCTCAATAACCATTCACAATTACGTATTCACAAAAATTACCTATAAACACAAATCTGAGAAAAACATAAGATTTTTACAGTGATATCACAGATTCGTCCATCGGCGATTTGCGAACTTTCAAACAGGTACATATATAATTCTTTTAATCTTAAAAGTTATTTCACATTAGTCGACTGTTATATAGTTGAAAAAATGGAGATAATAGGAATTAGTTGAAAAGGGCTTTTATATAATTAGACTTAAATTTGATTCATTTTCATATAAAATCTGAAAACAAGATGTGTATGAAATTTGATTCATTTTCATATAAAATCTGAAAACAAGATGTGTATGAAATTTGATTCATTTATGACACTGATGAAAAAGTTACAAATTTAGTTTTTTAAAAAAATCCCAATAAAAATTTCTGCCCAAAACTTTTGCAAAATATCCATGTTCAGAAATAAATTTTGAAAAACAAAACAATATCAAACCTTTCCGCGAACAACTTTTGCAAAAATCCATTTTCAGAAAAAAAAAAAATTACATTAATTTGCGAAATCAACTTGTGTATGAAAAATGTAAAATTTCATTTCACCTATAATTGAAACTCAAAGTGTTAAAATTTAGAAAAGGAGAAAAATAAAAAATGACCATTTCATGCGAAATCAGATTGTGTATGCAAAACTTAAAATTTCATTTCAAATTTAGTTGAAACTCAAAGTGTTAAAATTTAGAAAAGGAGAAAAATTTAAATGACCATTTCATGCAAAATCAGATTGTGTATGAAAAATATTAAAATTTCATTTCAAATATAATTGAAACTCAAAGTGTGAACATTTAGAAAAAGAGAAAAATTAAAATGATGAAAATTTTTAAATATCAATTTGTGAAATCAGAATTTAGAAGTTAGACAAGGAAAAAAAACTGAAATTGACTTATACTTTTCGGTTACAATTTTGGGATCATAGAGAAATTACTAAAATCCATATCAAAAACTATTATAAATTACAAAAATGAATAAAACCAAAAAAAAAAAAAGAACATGACGATATTTAGTAAAGAACATAATACTGATTAAAAAAGAACATGCGCATATAAGACATGAGAAACAAAAAACTATTCAAAATCACAAAAATGAATAACAACATAAAAAGAGCATGAAAGAATCTTATTCACAAAATGGAGGTGAACTTAAATACTAACTTGCATTTTCAGTTTGTAAACTACTAAGTATTAGGCCTAAAAATATCATCGCACGCATCGCGTGTACAAAAGGCTAGTGTACATTATCCTAGTTGGCCTAGTACATAGGTTTAGGAAAAACTTACCATGCGTTAAATACATGGCATTCACTTTTGACTTCATAACACTAACAACGAATTATCATTTATTGTAAACTCGTTAGATAGACCTTGTTTTCTACTCCCTCCGTCCCAGAATATAGTTCTCATTTCCATTTTTAGGTGTCCCAAAATATAATTCTCATTTTCATATTTAGTTCCACATTTTTCTGTATTTTGTCTAGAAAAATTGTGTCCCATCATTTATTTGCTTCTTGAATTTTGTTTTTTCCTTTGTTTAATGAACCAAAATGTTACAATTAATGCTCTTTCACCGGTTATTCTCCATTATCTCTCCTAAAAATCTTTACTATCTCTCTTATATTCTACTTGCATAAATTACCATGAAAAAAGGGAAATGAGAACTATATTTTGGGACGGAGGGAGTAGTTTCCAACGATTTCTAAATTAACAGCAATTGGACCCAATATCATCAGAATAGCATAGTAGAACTGATTAAGACTGAACCATCTATCTTATTTCATAAAAGCCAACCAAAATGAGAGTTTATCTCCCAAAGTATGTAAATATATAGAGCAATTGTATCGGTATGTTATCATTACTGCGTAGAGCAAGCCTATGACTGAGCATCAGAGAGTTTGTCAGGGATGCAGGGAATATTCTGCCATCCTGTACAATGCTGAAGAATATGTTTAAGAGATTCACTAGGCGGTTCCAATGTCCAGTCGCTGTAGAACTCGCTAGGATGAAACACGCTCTCTTCACTGCCCAACGGCCTTACACCCGATTCAGCTCCATTTAGAAATAGGTCTCCTTCAGATATTATGCTCCCAGTAGCTTCTTGTTCTTTATCAGCAGCCTACATCAGATGGCAGATTGATAAATTGACAATAAAAAAAGATTACCATATCCATTTTAATCTGTTTTACCAAAAATATTTAATTATGTCTTGTTCATTGTCCTTACTAGTCATAGTTCTATGGTGAGTCAACATCAGTGAGCAAGAACAGATGCAAATCAGTCAGGCTATAACAGAAACAAATACTTAATCTGGGTCTAAGATTATGCTGATTTAACTGAAGCAAAAATCACAGCTTAATAAAATGAGCATTAACAAGAGAATTTCATGACCTCTCCCATATCAAGATAGAATGCAATTCACAATAGAAGAACATTAAATGTTTTCAGTAAAAAGAATAAAATGTACTGGGAGTTATCAAGGAGGAAGTATGCATCATTATGCATCTGCTTCATCAATCGATTAAAGCAGCGCAAAATCCTTTTCAAAGCAGAAAGGTATATAACAGAAAGACTCCAAGATTACTGCCATCCTTCTCATGTTGAGTAATTAATACTATATCATCACAAGGAAAGAAAAGAGTAGAAATCCGAGATGTAGTTTACCTTCTCTGTGTAGTATAGAAAAGCTTTTTTCTTCTGTCCAGCTTCATAAATGTTGCACTGTGAATATATCTGAGCACAAAGGAGACAAGCACAGTTAAGCAATATAGACAGGCAAGAGACTAACTTTTACTAGAGAGATGATGTTGTTGGGGCTATAACACCCAACGTCCCAACCTGTGACTCTACACTGGCACAGACAGCATAAATTCCCCAATCCCTGGTGTAATTATTGTACAGATGAACTTTCCCAAATCTCAAGCGAGGTTGCCTTTGTCGGGTACCATCAAAAAAACAATGGTGAATAGTCACCCGAATACATCTATCGTCAACATGAGATGGATCTGCTCCAATGAGCATTGTTTTGTCATGCTGAGAAAAATAACACCTGCAGAGCAAAAGAGAGATATTGAACCAATTTACTTCAGCTAAGTATGTTACACCTCTGTCCAAACATAACGTCCAGATGCTTTTGTGCAAAAAAAAACAGGAACTGTCACTTCATTAGGAACTTGAAGCAATCGATGCAAGTAACAATCCACGATTACAGTTATAAATTGGAACTGCAATTCAGATTTCAGATAGTGCAAAGAATAAAATCTTTCCAAAGTTAAGTTAAAGATTAGAAGTATTAGATATGATTGCCTTAAAAATCGTGAAAGGTCCTTGGTTTTATATATTCAGGCAACGGAAATTAAAGATCTTGCTTTAGGACAAAATTTAGGTAGGTTGAGTTCCAAGATCCACTTACTAACCTAGATACAGTGATATCAGTACTTTGTCTGGTGATATCTATGAGACCGTCATCATAATCACGCAAGCTGCAGCGATCAATCCATATATGCTTAGAATTAGGTTTGATCTGAATCCCATCTACATCATGCCCTCTCCCACCTTCAAATTCTAGATTGCATATGATCACATGCTCACATTCCTTGAGCCTTAACCCTTTTTCTGTGAACTTAATTCTTTGGCCACGGCCATCAATCGTTTTGTAAGACGATACACTGAGGTAAGACTTGAGTACAATGGTGCCTGAAACTTCAAAGACAATCCAGAGTGGCTCCTTTTTCCGACAAGCTTCTCTAAGCGATCCAGGTCCATCATCTAGAGCAACACCGAAACTACATTACTTATTACTATCATCATAGCAGTTCTGAAGCTCTAGTAACAAGATAATCCACACAGATCATCTTAACAATCACAATTCACAAGTGCTTATCAAATTATCCCAACTAAATTGGATCAGCCGTATCATATTATAACAAAAAAGCAAATCATACACTCGAAAAATATTACACTCTTTACCAAGCATGTCTTGGCCTGTGCTGTCAACGATAGGTCGCAGGTTCGAATCCCCCCTCCCCTTATATGTACTTTGTAACGCCTTTGTGGCTCATATGGATTAAAAAAAAAAAATTACTCTCTGTGTTTGTTATTAGTTGTTCCACCTTTACTTTACCTTCTGTTTATTGCATTTTGGAACAACAATCCTAATAAATGAGAACATACAGTTGGGCTTCTCATCCTCACCAATTTCACAAATTGGCAATTTAACAATAACAACCCTAACAAGAAAAGAGCAATAAAAAGAATGAAATACTTCCATAAAAAAGAGGGGTGATGAGTGACTGACCAGCGAGGGTGGTGACATGGAAGAGGGGTCCATGAAGGCCACCAATGGAAGAGCGGCCAAAACCTTGAGCTTGGCCGGCGAGAGCGCGTAAGCAAGAGTCAACATGGGAGTATGGTAACGTAAGAGCCATTGAAGAAGATTGAGATTGAGAATTATGTTGAGGAATGAAAGGAGGAGGTGGATATAAATAGTTGGGATTTGTAGGGAGAGGCAAAGAAGAAGATGATCCTTCCACCTGTTGATGTTGTTGTTGTTGTGGTTGATGATGATAATGTTGCCGGTTTTTGCGATGAGAGTGGGAGTTTCCCATTTAAATTGTGAGTAACGTTGTTAAGAGTGAGTGTTTGTTTGCGGTTTCCACCTGTTACTTTATTAATCACTAATCAATGTTTCTCCTTCAATGGAGCTGAATTGCGATTTGGGGAGTTGAGAGTTTAGACTTTTTTTTGGTGGGGTTTGTTTTAATTGTCGGCATACAGAATAACAGAATACGAATCTGAATATGAATATTGGAATATGAACGGTCGATAATACTGTGGCACTGGCATGTGGGGGAAAGGAAGAATAACGATAAAGGAATAAAGGATTTGAAGATTGAAAAGAAGTCAGAAGTCAGAAGTCAGCTTCAATGAGTATAGTAGAAAAGGATGAATTTTTAAAAGAAGAATTCCTCTACACTGTCCTCGTCCAAGGCTTCATTTATAGGCCCATTTACAAGCTAGACACCTTCTAAGGCTCTAACCCCCCCCCTCTCCCTTACATCCCAAGCAAATGCTTGGGGTAGGAATTGAATCCTAGACCATTTTAGGTAAGATGGGAAAACTCGCCACTTGAGCTAATCCCAATTCCTTGGGAGCGTTTGGTTCACATTATTTTGGTATCAGGTATGGGTTTAGAATGAATAAAACTCATACCTAGTGTTTGTTTTATTATCTAATAGATTTAAAACCCATACCTCAAACCCATAAGGTATGGGGTTTAGAAACCCAAGAGGGGAGGTGGGTTTGGCTCATACCAATACCTCTAGGTATTAAATAGAAGAAAAAAATTCCATTCCCAAATAAAAACCAAACACATGGTATTAGGTATCAAGTTACAAACCTATACCACCTTGATTTCATTCCTCATTCCAAACCCATTCCACTATGTGAACCAAACGCCCCCTGAAAAGGATAAATTGGCTCCTAAAAATACTTACTTCGTATCTTGTTTACTGTTTTCAACAAAAACAAAACAAAATACTAGTATTATTCACCTGAGTGTGTGGGCCTGTGGCTATTGGGCTAGGGCCAAGGACAATGTTCGACATTGGAACGTGTCCTAGATTTTGTTTTGTGAATTGACAACTACTTTAGGCTTGTTTGCTCCTTTTTTCTCGTACTAAATTCTTTGGATATTTTATCTTAGAAAAAAAATGAACAATTTTTCTTTTTTGTTAATTTTTTTAGGTATTTCTTAATTTTACCTGACCTTTTTACAGATATTTTCTTAACTTTTTTTTAGATATTTTCTTAACTTTTTTCGAACTTATGTTATTTCTTTGAATTGTTTTGAATATCTCTTATTTTTTATAAAAATAAGTAAGATTAAGGTGAATAGAACAACCCTTTAAATGAAATCGAAAAAAAATAAGAATTTGAAGTGAAATACAACTAAAATTGATATAATAACAATAATGGGGTAGTTGTGTTAAAGGGATGAAAGGGGATGGACAAGGATGGTGGGAAAAGGACAAAAGAAATGTTATGTTTATATAGAGGGACATAGAATAAGAGATTAAAAAGAGATAGGGAAAAGACCCAAATTCAAATACTTTATGCTTATGTGTTGTTAGAATTTGTCAAAAGAAAATAAAATATAAAATATTATGTCTTGCATATGGGCGGCTACACATACAAATATAGGTGTTTGCTGGACACGTGCGCGTATCAGTTAGTCATCTAATTTCAAAAGCTCATATCTCACTCTTTTATCATTAGAATCACACTTTTGAGTTTTTTTTACCAGGTTATGGAAAGATATCGACCCAAATTTTCATCTCTAACTTGAATCTTCCCAAGATATTAATTGTGTTATGAGACGTGGCCTTTTGAATTTGACCCTTATACAAAAACCTTTTATGAACAAATGGAGTTACTCTTATGAATAAATGGAATTACTTGTATGAATATGTGGTTACACTTAACAATAAAATGGTGTTGCTCTTTTCAAAAAAAAATGTGGTTACTTTTATAACAAAAGAAAACTTTAATCAGTTTATCTTCGAATGAGGTTACTCGTATGAGGAAAAGGGGTTACTTTTTGTGAAAAAATTGGGATTACTCGTATGATTAAATAGGGTTATCGTATGATTAAATGAGGTTATTTTTGTGAACGAATGAGGTTACTCGTATGAAAAAATGAGGTTACTTTTGTGAACAATTAGGGGTACTCGTATGATTAATTAGGGTCGTCGTGTGATTAAGTGAGGTTACTCGTATGAAGAAATGGGGCGACTTTTGTAAAAAATTGAGGTTATGATTAAATAGGATTGTCGTATGATTAAATTAGGTTACTCTTGTGAACGAATGAAGTTACTCATATGGATAAATGAGGTTACTTTTGTGAATAAGTAGGGTTACTCGTATGATTAATTGAGGCTACTCTTATGAACGAATGAAGTTACTCATACAAATAAATAGGGTGCTTTTGTGACAACTAGGGTTACTCGCATGATTAAATAGCATCATCATATGATTAAGTTACTTTTATGAACAAATGAAGCTACTCCTATGAACGAATGAGGTTACTCATATGAAGAATTGAGTTACTTTTGTGAACATTTGGGGTTACTCGTATATGATTAAATGAGGTTATTCGTATGAATAGATGAGTTTAATTTTGTGAACAATTACGGTCACTCGATCGTATAATAATTAAATATTGTCATGCATGATCAAATAAGGTTGCTTTAATGAACGAATGATGTTACTCTTATGAATGAGTGAGGTTACCGATCATATGAAGAAATGGGTTACTTTTGTGAATATTTGAGTTACTCGTATGATTAAATGAGGTTATTTGTATGAATAAGTTGAGTTATTGTAGGTGTATTTTTATTGCCTATGTGGGATGAACACGTATTTGGCTACCTCATTAATTATAAAGTTTTTATTGAAAAATGTTTTAGAAAGAAGTCGCTAACAAGTCTTTAAAGAGAGACTCGTAAACCTAATTGGATATTAAGAAATCATATGGAGAAATTAGGGATTTATCCAATGTAGATTTCTCCGTCATGACTCCATGAATGATTAATGAACCAAAAATTGAGTTCGGGGGTGAGGGTACGAATATGATCAGGAATCACATTTACCCCTTGATGGCCACTACTTAATTACAATTCATGTCCATATTTATGCAATTAAATAACCACATAATATGTTAATACGATCTATAATATTAATCTATGCTGGTTCTTGGAACACGTAGAAGTCGGATTTTGGTGACATGTTATTATGCAATCAAATTAATAGGAACCTAATACAATTGTCCAAATTATCTAAATTTAGCGTTGGAACATCTATTTACGTCTTTGATTAAAATAATAAGCATGTCCGGTGATGAAAGCAAAATCATATAACCATGCATAGGAATATGATAAAAGAAATATTAAAAAAATAGATTTAGAGAAGAATGTGAACGAGAACATTAATTCCTTTAAAGATCTAAATAGATTGTTAGTAAAATAAGAGTAGTTGGAATTGACCCTCAAGAATTATACATTTGTCGCCTGGGTCTTACGTAACGATCTACATGATGAGTCAAAGTTTTAATGCAAATGAATAGAGTTTGAATGTGTTTGAATGTATGAAAAGAATATTTCTAAGTTGTGAAGTCGTTGTATCAAAGTGTAAGAAAAAGTATTCATCAAAGTCAATGGTATTTATAGGAGAAGGAAATCGAAAACGATGCGATAAGCTAAGATGAAGCTGTGTGCTAGACTTACAACTCGTGTGCTATGGTTGAAACAGTACGGTTGGACAAATTCGAGTACTAGGACATGAAAAGGGAAGCCACCGAACCTAACTCGACGATCTACAAGCTTGGGGTAATCGAATAACTTCAAGAGAACTAGAAGACAACTAAGATGTTGTTAGATAGGGCTACTTGGACGCTAGGGTTGAATTACCCACCCGAGTAACCTCTAAAGAAGGAAAATGCATGGCTTGTTGGCAGTATTTTTCCTGGACGTGCAATTTTGTTAACTCACTCTGGTCAGGTCTCAATTGAGCCCTCCGATTAATACACCCGAACGAGTGTGTTCTCACCCGAGTCCTCATGCTTCTCTACACTCTCGATTCTACTTTGTTTTGCAGAAATTTCTTTTTGTTGCTTTCTTTATTATACAAGGGTGTTTATGTAATTAAAATTAACATTCCTAAATACTATTTAAGACAAATATCATCATGTCATTATTCTGGAGGCTAATTTTACATTAATCTTCATTGTGTTTTTTATTTTTTTACTCTTAATATTTGAAAGTTTTAAACCCTAGGAGAGAGAAAGTGTAGATCTATAAGTTCTTGCAAGCTACAGTTTACAGATTTTTATGAAAATTTCTTATTTCCGAGTATTCATTCTTTCACTGTACCCTGTTTTTTGCTTACTTGGTTTTGGTAATTATATTTGGATTTAGTTTACTATCCCCTTTTCCATATCAATACAATGATGATGTTAAATCTTGTTTTGCTGCCCTATACTCCCGTGGATTATGAGTAATTTAGTAACTAGGGGAAGGGATGAACCATTTATGATATCATGAACCTTATGTCAAACTTGGAAGTTTGACTATGGGTAAAATTTCAGTGTTTAACTTGATTTCTTATGAATGTTTAATTGAAAGATCAATGTTTAGGCATTATCTGGGTGCCTTTCATGAAGGATTGAGAGATGAAATCATGGGTAGACCTTAATTAATTGCTAGGCTGGAAATATCATGAAAATATGAATTTATGGGCTTAGGGGTCCCTTGAGTATCATTATGAATTGTGGATATACTTGATTGTTAGTCATGCCATGAAAAATATTGTGATTATAAGTTATTCTTCAAAATACCCCTGAGCAATTTTCCATTTTCACCAAATATCCATGAACCTTTCCAAAATTTAAATACTGGAAAAAGGTCGTTTCATCTGGTGGAAACGAAAAATTTGTTCGGTTCATATTAAGAAAAATACCAAAATTTTAATATTTTTTTGGTACAAAAAATAAAAAAAAATATTTATAAAGATATGGGCGGTGTCTAGTAAGTGCGACCTGTAAATAATAAACCCCTTCAATACAATAATAATATCATTATTTTCTTATTATTTTTATTTATATGAATAGAGAGTAATTAATGGTTAGAGTTTGATATTCAATATCATGTACTCCCTCCGTTTCCTAAAGATCTTCTCACTTACTGTTCCCACAGATACCAAGGAAAATCAAGTTGTGTGGGGCATGGTGTGAGTAAAGTAGGAGAGAGAAAGGGGTTAAGATAAATAAACAAATAAAAAAGGGTTAAAGTAAGAGAGAGAAAGGGAGTAAAATTGAATTAATAATGTAATGGTGGACCATATGATAGTAACATGAGGGGGTAAATAGGGAAATTTGTTTTGCCAAATAAGGAATAAAGCAAAAGAGGGAAGATATTTTGGAAACACCCTTAAACGGAAACAGGGAAGATCTTTAGGAAACGGAGGGAGTATGTGTTAATTTAACCAAATAAATTAACTAAATAAATAATAACACCTTGACTTTTTAATTGTTTGCATAATGCATACCCTTCCATCTTCATATAAGGCTTAAATATACTGCAAAAAAAAAAAAATCCAAATTCCAATCTAATTCAATCAAGTCCAATCAATTTAAGGGCCTGTTTGGTTCACTGAACCGAAATGGAATTGTATGAATGTCCATACCAGGATTTAACCTCTCTTGTCTAGGTTTAACCTCTCTTTCCCTTCCACACAAATTAAGATTTGAAACTTGAGGGAGATGGAGTTAAAAACTTAAGGGGAAGGGGAGATTGGGATTCTAAGGAGATAGAAATGGAGATAAATACTCTTAAATATGAGACTCTATCTTAAATATAGCCAACCAAACAATAAAATAAATATCATTCAAATCCATTAAAAATACCCCGACCAAACACCCCTAAACTCCCTTACTTCCCATAGCATATCTCGAGTTGTCGACCCTCCTCACGAGTCAGTCTTTCCCCAAGTCCCCTATCTTATGATTTGAACAGGTGTACACCGCTGTTCTAAAACAACGACTTCAGTCATTGGATGTACGAAACGGTTTCCACACTTGATCTCTCCCTTTCCACTTCTCAGTCCCCAATATTCCCATTCTACCCCCACAAACTCTCTCCCCTCTCGCGACCACTACAGCCTACATCCCTTCACCTTCGGAACGTGGTCCCTTTCTCTCTCCTCTTTTCTCCTCTTTCCACCTTTTCTCTAAGCTAAAATGGAATTTCCAGCTTAACTTACAGTACCACCGAATAAATATTCACGCAATCCTAGATATAAATAGCGGAAGATCTGGATTTTGCTGTGGCTGCAATAATTGAAGTTCGTTAATGGCGTCAGAATCGCCGAAGAAGAGAGAGAAAATGACGGCCATTTCAACTGAAGAAGGTGATGGTGGAGTTCATGTTGATGTTGTTGGAGGAACTAGTTTTGATCACTCTGGAAGTAATAGTAGCAACAATGGCAACTCTTCTGGTAATTAATTTGCTTCCTATTTTTTATTTTTTGTAACGTTTTTGATGTTTGATTGATGATGTTGATTATAATATTTTGGAGGAAGATTGATGTTGAATTCAATGTTATAATTGAGATTTTCGATCAATTTACTGGACTTTTAATTTAACTCTTAGTAGTCCGAGATTAGTGTGATTTCCTTGCTGTTCGTAATAGTAGCAACAATGGCGACTTTTTGTGGTAATACTGCTTCCAATTGTAAGTGTTTTAACTTTGTGATGTTTGATTGATGATGTTTTTACTAAATTTTGGAGGAAGATTGAGGATGAAACCAATATTTAATTGCGATTTTGATGATTTTATTGGTCTTTTAGCTAACGGTTAGCAGCGGGAGAACATGTACGTCTTTTCTTTTTTGAATTTTTTGTTTGTACGTTCTTTAGGAACCAAAGTTTGCGAGGTAACGTTCTGAATATTTGAATTCTTGTAACTTTTAGTTGCTAGAAATTGATTTGTATGTTCTGTTTGTCTTCATTGCTTACGTGAATTTGTGCTCTTACAAAAACGTATTATTAGCTTGATGAAGGTCTGAGAACTGAATAGTTTTCTCTAGATGTTCGGGAAATTGATTTGGATGTTCTGTTTGTCTTCATTGCTTACCTTCCTTGTGCAATTGACATCGAGATTAAAAATATGCGGCCACAAAAGAAATCAGTCAGATAAACATCATCCCTCCTGCCATGAAACAATTGTCCAACCCTTCCTGAATCGTAATTAACAATATGAATAAAATCTAATTGAAGACCCTTCATAATCAAAAAATTTATCATACACTCTGGTATAACGTGAAAATGGTACACCCAAGACTAATATTTTTGCTCACTGCTCATTTGGATTAGAAAAAAAAGTTCCAAATGAGGGTATTTAGGGTAATTTTTTGCTCACTCCTTCACAATTGTTCGACTATTCCCACATTCTTCAATAACTTAATATCAATTAGGGTATTGAGGGTAAATTGATCAGAAATCAATTCTACTTTCCGAAATAATGACAACTTATGTGGACATTCTAGAATATATATGTGATTATTATATGTGGTCGAAAGGAGTAGTTTTTTTTTCTCGGGATATCAACAATGTTATGGTATACACTAATGAGGTTTGTGCGAATGAGGGAATGCGACCTTAATGTAATTGAAGAAAAATAAAACTCGCTAGGCCAGTTATATATAGCAAAATAAGCAATATCTAATTTTAAGAAGCTCTAAATCTGGCTAATTGGAAATATAAGCCAAGGGGAGCTATGGTGTCCCCTTTGAAAAAACTTTTTAACCCTTCATTCAATAAAAATACTTATCTATTAAAATTTTGAGATTTTCCTTAATCATAGCCCTTCCTAATTTAAAATATGTATATAAAAAGAAGTTCAAAGTAGCTAAAATAAACTTTCAAAGTATGTGTAGTGAAAGAAAAATTTTATGATTGAAGAACAAATCAACACAACTAAAGCAGTTCCTAAATCAATTACAAAACCAAAGACATAAATTTTAATTTTGCCTAAACTTTGAAATACAATAACAATACCAATATCCATTAACAAGTAACAGAAATACCAAGAAAACAACTTTTCATCAAGTACTTTTTATATTTTGTATTTACACAACATGATATTTAATTAGAACGATGATGATTGTAAATTACATTCTTCAAAATTACATTTAGATGAAATTTAATAATAATCGCCAAAATAATTCATGCACACATCGCGTGCAAAGAAGGCTAGTCTGGCTAATTGGAAATGATAGGAGTATGGGATGCTCCAGCTGTTGCTTGGTTTGGTTGACAATACAATATGCACATATATTGCCCTTTTAGTCTTTTAATACATGTGAACCATCTCTAGTTCTCTACCTTCGTGTCATGATTCTTTATGAGCTTCCAGCAATCATGAATAACTAGCATTCAGAAAGATTCTTTTTTTGCAAATCACAAATATAGCAAGTGAATCTGATTGAGGTTTTGACTTGGGATCCAAGATTCCTTTCCCCTGATGATGGAAGCCCTTTTCGTAGACAGTTGAATACTAAGTTCATCACCATAGGCTCTCAATGAAGCCTCCATGAAAACTACCACAATCACAGAATCATCGACCACCATTACTTTGAATTGCCTTTCGTAACTCAAATCAACATTAAGCGCTACCTAGGAAGAAAGGGGAGGAACCGTCAAATAACTTCTCCTCATAATACTTTGAATTACTAGTTAAGAGTTTTTGATCTTTCTCCATGCTTTGCGAATTTGATGCATTTTTAGTCAAAGAGAAATCCCATAGGGTGCTCGTGTGTTTGTACAACGGACAAAGTTGGCTTGTTTATTTATTTGTTTCTTTTTTCAAAATTCCACTTTTGCACTTTTTTCTTTAAATTGTTGACGATCACCTTTTCTTTTTAATGTAAGATTAATTAGTTCATGATGGAACAACATGTACAATATAAATCAAAACTAAAGAATACATAATTTGGATATAATAAAATTCTAAATCAACAAAACCACGATCGTTGTATATGAGAACTAACACTTTTGCGTATCCTTTTTCACATCGCTGTTTGATACAACCTCCAATCAAAGGGTCTTTCGATTTGTTGTAGTTTTGAAATGGAACTAAATCTGATGCAATTGATTGTAGATGTAAAAGTGATATATGACGCGACATTGCACAAGTCTTCATCAACGAATTAAACTATTATGCAAGCTCTCACAAAGAGAGAGATACAAAATCAATATATGGGTAGAGAAAACCCAATAGATAGGTAGAAAGAATTTAATAATTGGGTAGAAATTCTCACCAATAGAGAGAGGCTAAAGTTCTATTACGAACATGAAACAAAAATCAGAAAAAACAAAAATTGGAGCTTGGTATCCCCTGAGTGAGCAAGAGAGAACAATGGGAAAAGAGAGAGAAAAGTAACGGCTCTAAAGTACCTGAAATATGTATGCCTATGTACTTGTAAATAAAGATTTTCTTTTGACCACCACCTTTTTGTTAATCCTTTATTTTTTTTTTATAAATATTTTGATTGGTTTAGTCTTGCAAAGCCGACAATTTTAGCAATCTCTATCCACTCTGTCACGGAGCCACATGTGCATATTACGATCTTAAAAAGGTTATCACAAATTTCAATGATGAAAGATAACTTTTATTAAAGTTGGTGCTCCACAAAAAAGAAATCTTTCATTAACAAGCCTTCTGTTTTACTTCTTTATGATAGATGGGGAAAGATTGAAATTGTTGTATTTGTTGAAAAATAGCAATTTGGAGTGTAGAAGAAGAATGTGGATTATCCATTGTGAATAATGGGACATAGAGTTACATGAGGGATATCCTATCCTTCTTACCTTATGGGAGAAGCATGCTCTAACTTAGAATTTCCGTAACCGATCTAGGTTTCACTTTAGTTGCAAAAATGCATTAGGGTTTCCACCACACTATTATTACTCATCAAGCATTGACTATGAGCTCTATTACAATCAAGCTAGAACATAAAATTAATAGTAAATGTATTTAAGTCATTGCTAGGGGACAGAGTAACCCTAGATTACTGGACACTCAATCATGGTCAAGGAAATAAAGCAAAGCACTAGAAAATCCTTAATTTTCGCGAACGTAAAACAAGAGAAATGGAGAGGAAAAGCTTTGTCTTGAATTATAATTAAATTGAAGACAATAAAAAACTTGAACATAATACATTATACTGCAATACGTAAAGTGTTTATTATTTGACATATTACTTTGGTCTGTTTTTGCAACTGTAAATATTTTATTGGGTTAAGTTAACTAGTTGCATTAGTTAAGTCAGGCAGTGCACTGCCTTTGATTTGTTTTTTTTTCATATGGTTGAGAGTTTGTTTTGTTAGCCAAATGGAAAGTCATTTTACAAATACAATCGTTCTCCAATGACTTCATTGATAAGATAAGGCCGAAAACCGGTTAGATATTTTAGGTAAAAGATATTTCAAAACCCGATGTTTCAAATGTCCATTTGACCTCGTGAATAAGATAAAGCCAAAAGCTATTAAGGAGCTTTAGCCGAAAAGGAACCAGCTGAGCCTCTTCAAGAAAGTTTTGTTTGGTAGGCGCTGCCTACTCACTCGGACAATGCTCTGAACACGAAAGTGTGCAATTAGGACTTTTTGATAAAAGGATGTTTCAAAACCAGGATGATGTTTTCAAATTTCCATTTGACCTCATTCATAAGATAAAGCTGAAAACCACTTAAAGAATTTTAGATAAAAGATGTTTCAGAACCAGGCCAATGTTTAAATCCGACAGCATATGTAATGATGCTAGCCCTATTGCACTAATTTTTACAGAAACATACAGGGGGGTGGGGGGTGGAGGAGAAAGAAAGGTTTTGGGTGCGTTCTCACCTTATATATCTTGAACTTGTCGAAATTTATCTTATCTTGAGGAGGTGTTAGAACTTATTGGAACCCATATGAACTTATTGAACCTGTCTTATTTCTTTTAAGTTGAAGAGAACACATCCTCTGTGGGAGAGAGCTGATGCTATTACATTGTCGTCACCGTTTCGGTTATTTTGGAATTTCTATTTGAAATTATCTTCCTCAAAATCACCATGCTCTTTGGCTCATACTCGATATGAGCTTTGAGTGAGGTGATTCTTAGGTTCTTCCATGGTGGCTTGTCTCACTTTAATACTACTGGTTTGAGAATGCGTTGTGTACGATTAGTGGGAAGGAATGTAATCTATATGAATTTTTACCTGGTGGACTATCTGGTGATTTTATATGTTACCTTTTTCTTATCTGAAAGATTTGTTATTACATACGTTTCACTTTTTCTGGTGTGCGCTAACATATTGTTTGAGCTATTCTGATAATTTTACTTTTGTGGGGTTGGTTAGGTGGCAGGAGTTTTTCTAGAGTGAATACTTTACCTGCAGAGAAGTTAAATTCTGGTAAACTAGAGCCTGATTTGATCAATCCTAAGTTGGAAAGATCAAAAACTGAGAGGCAACACCATAAAAACATACTTGCTTCAGAGGCGGCACAAATCTTTGATAACAAACTTCCAGTCCAGCAGAAGGTATAGTTTTTGAAATACGATCTTGTCTGTAATGCCTTGTCTATAAAATGGTTCTATATCGTGGCCAATTGTTGCTAGCCATTTAGTTGGAAACAGACAGCCATTATGGTGATTGGTAGGATACGACTTGTTATAGTGATAGATTGGGGAATTTGAAATGGGGTATATGAAGATATGAGATAGTTTTTCAAAAATGAGTTGCTGTGATGATTGCCATATGTTGCTTTTGTTTTAGTTGTGTATAGCCATTTTGTTTATTGTGGGAGAGAGTAATAGAGTATCTACTGACGAAATGTATGAGCATTTCAGAGATCCAACTTGTGTTTATGCCGGGACGATCCACTATAGGCCAATTATCTTATGAGACAGGTCACAGGCGATGAAATATTAGAGTGAATAAGAAATATCTGCATGACTTGCACATGATTTTGATGAACTAGAGAAGGCTTATGATAAGGTTCCGAGGGACTTGCTTATGGGCAATGTTGAAGATGGGTATAACATGTAATATGTTGGCATATTGCTTTAGTTAAGGACATGTATGAGGGTGCGATAACAAATTTTAAGATGTATGGAGGAGTAACATATGATTTCCCTATCTCAATGGGATTACATCAGGGATTTGCATTAAGTCGATTCCTATTTGCGGCAGTGAAAGATGAAATAACATGGCCTGTAAGTGAAAGTAAAATTTCAATTTGGAAATTATGTAGAGCCTTTTGTTAAACCTCATATAATCTAAATTTAAACTTGTGATCTCTGAGGACAAATTCTGGAGAAAAAATCATGGTTTATTAAGTTGACACCATCTAATTTTGATTAAGGTTTTGACATTGTTGTTGTTGCTTATAATACTAATGCAATTTTTTGGATGGCTTTGATTTATAATACAATCATTATGAAATCTCAAATATGTGTGCATTAACCTTAATTAACATGAATGGAGTACTTTTTTTTGGTTGCTTCTCATTTATCTGATCTATCAAAGGCTGGATTTTTTTTTCTGTTTTTTTTTCTTTCTGGTGCTTTAGTTTTTTAAATTGGGTTTGTTTCTAAATAGTTGCTCATTATATTTTTAAGCTAACGGCATTCTTTCCTTGAGGGTACTAATTTAATTAAAACTTCAACCGCTCTTTTGTTATTCGTACATATAGAATTTCGCGCCTCATGATGCACAACTTTGAACGTTAATATCTCTAGTTGTGTATAGGTACAATTATAACTTTGAAGATTTATTGCTTTGACTTTGTCTAAGTAAAAATTATAAAAGAGTTGATATAAATTAAGTATATAACGAGACGTATCTAACAAGATCCTACATGATTATGCTTATCTTTACACGTAATCGCGATAGATGGTCAGAGGGGACTAGGGAGTGTGCAAATAGTGTAAAGTGAGAAATGGTAGTGATAATAAAAGAAAGGAAGTTTACTTTTGGTTGACCTGTTTTGAGTTTGGTGCTTGTATTGTAACCCTTGAAAGTTCTGCAGCTTAAATTGTTGAACAGGATTGCTACGGTAAAAGATGATGGAACTGTGGAGTTTGAAGTTCCAGGAGATGTTGAACCTCACACTTTTGATGGTGGACCAGCTGATGTGTATACTGAATGTGCTGATGAAGAGTCTCTTGATGCGCCAGACCTTCAGTACATTCCACCACTTCAAATAGTAATCCTAATAGTTGGTACGCGAGGTGATGTGCAGCCTTTCATCGCTATTGGGAAGAAGCTGCAGGTCAGAATCATGTCTTATCAGTCTCTGCTCTTTGCTTCTTGTCAGTTTGCTCTTCACTTACTCCACTTTGACCATCTTGTACTAACTTTGGTACCATATATGGTTCTTCTTAGTTGGAGTCCCACATGCCTAAGGTTCCTAATTAAAGGGGGAGTTGTACACAACTTAAGATACAAAACATGATAAAAAGATATCAACCATTGTCGAAATTGTACTTCCTTAAATATATTTTTTGTTCTTCTGTCTTCCACGTCCTCTATTGTAGACCTTTGACCATTAATATATGTAAAATTTAATATTTTGAATATAATCCTGTCATTCCACCCATGAAAAACTACTCACTTTACTTTAAACCAATTTTGGCAAAGGCTATATTAATATTGTACTCGTTCTTGGCCTAATGCTCTCTCTTTGACATTATCTCTTTTCCTCAAAATATACTGAACCCATATTCTTTTCTCAAAATATAGTACCTCCTCCGTTTCCATTTAGTTGTGACACTTTCTATTTTAGGAAGTTTCAATTTAGTTGTGACACTTTCATTTTGGGTAATAACTTTTTTCTCTCTCTCTTCTAGCACATGAGACCCTTTTATTTTCGTTCTCTATCTCTCTCCTCTCCAAAAATTGCTTAGGAGTCCGTGATTTTGAAAGTGTCACAACTAAATTGAAACGGAGGAAGTAAAACAAAGTACATGGACCAGATTTTTTTTACGTTCTGTTTCCTCTTACGTGAAATTGTGTGTGTACTATAAATATGTACTCCCTCCGTTTTCTTTTGTTGTTCCTATTTGGAATCGGGGAAGAAACCAATGCAACTCAAGAAATGGGCAAGATTCCACTATTCAAAATAAAATTAAATTAACTAAAAATAAAGATTCTTGCCCTTTTGAGTTATTCAATGTAAGACAACTAATGATACAAAAAGTTTGAGGGATAAAAGAGTAAAATTACTACAAACTAGTGTAAACACATTTATTGGTCTTTGAGTTACTCTATGTTAGACAACCAATTAGGCAAAAGTTTGAGGGGGTAAAAAGGTAAAAAATGACTACTAAATAGTGTGAACACATTTATTGCAATATAAAACTAATTGGAAATTTAATTCATAAATTATATTATTTATGAAAAGATTCAAAATAGGAACAACATATTGAATTTTGTAATGGGGAATACAGGAACAACAAAAGAAAACAGAGGGAGTAGTTCTTTGTAAAGCATAGGGGTTTCTAATGACATAAATTCACAAGATCCAAGATGATGATGTTTATTTTCTTAAAATTCAGCATTTATGATAAGTGAAAGAGCGAAGCAAAAAAGGCAATACAAATTCAGTGATTGGTTATTTATGTGTCGATCTTGCCAGCAGATGTTAAGATCAATTAAGAGTAATGTATAGTGAGTTTTCATGGGAATCCTTGTCCAAATATCTTCTACATTTAATTGCTCCTATCTCTTGTACTTAAATCAACTTATTTTTTTGATTCAAATTCTATAAGGAGTAGGGATTTTAAGGTCTTATTCTTTCCCCTTAAATGAACTCATTCCTCTCTCGGGGTAGGATCCACTGAAAATAAACTTTAAACTGAAAACTGAAAACCGACATTTTTGTTCATTTTGCAGATTTTTGTTCATTTTATGTTTTTGCTCATTTTAAGAAACTTTTTCTCATTTTAACAGACTTTCGCTCATTTTACGAAGTTTTTTCTCATTTTACGAACTTTTGTTCATTTTAAGTTTTCGCTTATTTTAAGAAACTTTTGCTCATTTTACAAATTTTTGCTCATTTAATGTTTTTGCTCATTTTAAGAACTTTTTGCTCATTTTATCGTTTTGCTCATTTTCAGAGACTTTTTGCTCAATTTATGTTGCAGTTTTCAAAATAAGGAGGGGTTTTCACGTGTGCTCATTTTATGTGTTTTTGCTCATTTTATGTTTTGCTCATTTTAATAAACTTTTGCTCATTTTAGCAAACTTTCGCTCATTTTACGAAGTTTTTGCTCATTTTACAAACTTTTGTTCATCTTATATTTTCGTTCATTTTAAGAAACTTTTGCTCATTTTACAAATTTTTGCTCATTTTATATTTTTGCTCATTTTAAGAAACTTTTGTTCATTTTACATATTTTTTGCTCATTTTAAGAAACTTTTTGGAGGTAGAAACTTTTACGGAGGAAGTTTCTTAATAAGTGATCATGGGCACTTATTTGAAAATCCTTCTACTAATTATGAGAAGTTCTAAATAGTCAAACTTAAAACCGGTTCTTTGATTGACTGTTGCATCTTGAATAAAATAAGATGATGGCAGTCGCCAGATTATTTGTTAGTCACTTAATATCCTACTAAGTCCCTATGCTCAAAGAGGACTTTCTATGAAGGTCGTGTCATATTGTATTCTATAAAAAGTCAGCTCAATGTCACTGCACACATCATGGTTCTAAATCTCGGATGTGGTCGTTATTGCGATAATGGCCGATTACTACTTTTGCACACAGTGCAGGTGGTTTGTGGCTGTCCCTCATGGCCCTATCTCTCAGTCACAGTAAGCTCAAGACATATGCAAGGCTGTTATATAGCCTGGATTTATCATGAATTCATGATACACATGTCTTATGCCTTCCGCTCTTTCTAGATTTTCTTTTGCGGACATATCCTTTTGGCTGCTTGCTTTCTCTGAATATCCTTTTTTTTTTTTTTAAGAAAACAGAGTATCTTTGGATGTGTTTATTGGATATCAGTAGATTTCCATTTTATATGACTTAGTTATGTTTCTATTTGCAGGATTATGGGCATCGTGTTAGACTGGCAACTCATGCTAACTTTAAGGAGTTTGTCTTGACTTCTGGACTGGAGTTCTTTCCTTTAGGCGGTGACCCAAAAGTTCTTGCCGAGTGTATGTATCAAACTGTGCTGCTTCCTCTTTCCCCCTCTCTCCCTAGTCCCCCCACCTCCCAAATATGTGATCTCTATACTGATACTTTTTAGTTGATAATGATATCAATGCATGCCAGCGAAATATGAAGGCGGAGTAGCGGGTTCATGATGGATCTTGATCTTTTTTCAGTCTTCAGAGAGAGTTCCATGTCGGAAGTACTCCATGGTTATATCAAAAGATTCTTTTATTTTTATTTTTGGTTGGGGGGGGGGGTTATCTTGAAACTTTGCCAGCAGTAGCAGGATGGTAGGCTGCAAAGTTCGTCTTTTAGAGGTAGCAGAGGGGAAATGATATGACATGTAGAACTGCTGAGGAGGATGGTGGTGGTGTGGGGACAGTGGTGGCGCTCTTCGTGGTGGTAGTGAGGATGATGGTGATAGTGGGAGCATAAGATGATGAGGAGACAAAGGAGATTGTTAACCTAGTGTTTAGGGTGATAAATTTCCCTGCGTTTGAGGTCACTTTTTACTCTTTCTGAGCTCTACCCTCCACTCAATTCTAACCATACTAAAAATCAGTAAATGTAATCTTTAGTATTTGTGTCCCTCCCTTTACCCCTCAAACAGAGCTTTCCCTTATGTATGATTGGTCATTTGCAAAGATACTTTGAACAGTTTGAACAATATCCTTTGGCCAGTTCAATACCTGACCTTCTGTCGCTTCTGCTCATGTAGGTGGTCATGATGCTGAGTCCCTTTTTGAGCCTATTCACACTTCCTTAATTAGAGATAAATCATTGCTTGATTCTGTGGCACTTTTGGCTATCTAAAGTTGTAGGACTTCTATGGGATTGCTGTTCATCTAACTTTGCTGTGGAGGTGAAATGGTTGGGCTCTCAGGAACTATCATTGTAGTTGGAAGATGAATGTGGCACTGATGAGTGTGTTAGCAGTGGATGTGGGGTAACACGAGATAGATAGTATCCACAAGTGACACAGAATGGTCAAAGTGGCAGTTTTCTAGGATAAGATGAAGGAGAACGACTATTGTGCATGTTCAACACAGGCATCAAGAGGCAACTCGGCTCGTTAAATGGAGAGCTGGAATAAAGAAGATTTCGGACGTATATGGAATAGAGATTAACCATGTTTGTGTTCAATGTTTGAGTTAGAGCTTATGTTGCTTTTTCCAGTGAGCTGAAAAGAATTGTTCATGTTCAGTTCTTTTGGGATGTATCTGTCCTCACAGATATTTTAAATTGACTATCTTATATGTTCCAACAATTTCCTTCAGACGATATTTATTGATTAAAATCTTGTACATAAGGCTATATATCAAATCAAAATGAAAAATTTGCAAAGTGAAATTAAAG
Source organism: Beta vulgaris subsp. vulgaris (assembly GCF_026745355.1). Lineage (NCBI taxonomy): Eukaryota > Viridiplantae > Streptophyta > Magnoliopsida > Caryophyllales > Amaranthaceae > Beta > Beta vulgaris. The sequence continues at coordinate 41,046,534 of NC_079208.1, forward strand.
TTTGAATTGTTAATTATTTGACAAGTTTAAATAATTATTCAAACTCCATCAGTTTTAGATGATCCTTTTCTACATAAAGAAGTTTTGCATCAAATAATAGTTTTGAGTTGTTCCTGAACATGAATGAATGAGCATTTCTATATTCATGTTCGAGCTCTGAATTCTCTCTAAATTCAGTCAATAAATTCATTAAATAATAAAAGCCCCAGGAATATCTCTCATTTGGACATGCGTTCACTTGCCATATGTGTTATAGCCATGTTCCAGTCTCTGTCGCTTTTATTTGGATTTTCGGTAAAAATATTTTATGTTTTTATTGTTTTTATGTCTCCCTTGGTGTTGGTTGTTTGAGAGGTGGGACTTAGCTGAAGAGAGAGCAAATTTCATCACCTTCCATTTCTGTTAGAACTTAGAAGCTGTAATACATGATTGCATTAGCAATTATATTAACTATATTCTCTTTTTGCTCTCTTGTACTGCATTCTTCTGTTAATTAGCTGTCTTGTCTGTGCAGACATGGTTAAGAATAAAGGTTTCTTGCCTTCTGGGCCTTCGGAAATACCTATTCAGCGTAATCAGATGAAAGAAATTATATACTCGTTACTCTCAGCCTGTAAAGATCCTGACATGGATTCCAATGTTCCATTTAGAGCAGATGCTATCATAGCCAATCCCCCAGCTTATGGTCAGACTACTTTACTTATGCTAAATCTTTTTTATTTTATTTTATTTTGGTAATTGAGCTTAATCCCTTCTGTTTAGATTTACACATCTTGGTGCTAGTACCCTGACTTTGAGGAGTTTGAGCCAGAGTTTAATGAAGAAATACCACTGTCAAAGTTATGCAGGGACATTTGTGCTATCTTTTTGGTTTGCTATATACTTGGGTATTATTAATTATCATTTTTCCTTTCCAGATCATCAGGAATCTGACTTGAATTCTCTTTCATTTCCATTCCCATGGATTAGGATAAGAAGAACTTAGGCTTGAGAAGCAAGCTTTGAATGTTCCGTTTTACAGGCCATCTTTTTTAGGCTTATAGTTATGATATCAGATTAGAATGAAAGTGAGAATTCCTTTTTTTATTTGTTTATAGTAACTACTTGAGCTGGGTGAGGGGAAACTTACACTTCAGGTTTTAGAGGGGGGGAGATCTTATAGGATCCTAGTGTAAGCCATCAGTGAAGTCTGTTTTTATAGATGTCCAGCTGCAACATTGAATGTAGTTGTGCAGATTTTTTTTTATAGGCATCTGTTTCTTTTTGACCACCCATATCCCCCGCAATACACAGTTTTGTGTAGTAGGGTAGAGGTTTGTTTAGGCACTGACGATGCATTCTCTTCACTTTGAAAGATTACTTCTTTCACTTTAATTTTCCATCATATCGGGATCTTCAATAGCTGTGTACATATTTTAATTGCTATATTCACATGTATAATGATGCTTCCGCCTCTCCTTTTTCTGAGATGTATTCACCATTATTAGTGTATCATGGCCTTCCTAATCTATATGTTTCTGTGTTTCCTGATTGGTCAGAGAACTAATTCGTCAGGCTAATGAGATCACGTACTTTACAGGGCATACACATGTGGCTGAAGCACTCAAAATACCAGTTCACATATTCTTTACTATGCCATGGACGTAAGTCTTGTTTGGGTAATGGAATCCTAATAGATACCGTTTACCTTTGTATTGTTTTTGGAATTGCATTGCATCCACGCCTTCATCATTATTACTTTTATTTTAAGTATTACTCATTGTATGCTTCAAATCAATTAACTAAGTTTTACTTTCTTGTTGGAAAATACTAGGCCGACTAGTGAATTTCCACATCCCCTATCACGTGTCAAGCAACCTGCCGGATATAGAGTGCGTGTATCAAACCTTATATCATAAATCATATTGCGAAATGAACTCTTCGGTGTTCCATTGGTCGATCTTATTGCATAGTAGTTATTTTTGTCCTATTTTTGCAGCTATCTTATCAAATTGTTGACTCTTTGATTTGGCTGGGAATAAGAGATATGATTAATGATGTCAGAAAGAAGAAGCTAAAATTGCGTCCTGTAACGTACTTGAGTGGTTCACAAGGTTCAGAGTCTGATATTCCACATGGATATATATGGAGCCCTCATCTTGTTCCTAAACCTAAAGGTTATGCAGCTTTGAGCTTTTGGTATAGCTTTTGCATTAAACTATAGAGCAAGTCAACAAGTCTAATATTTTTTTTTTTTTAAGGTGATGCTATTTGTTTTCTTCCTTTCTCCCTTTGTGATTGAGTTACTATGTTAGTATTATTATATACTTCATCCGTTCCTAAATAAGTGATATGTTGAGTAGATTGACACAATTCATCAAGTAACTTCGACTTTATTTTCTCGCTTTTATATAAAAAAAACATAGCCTAGTGGGATCTTGTTAGATTCTTCTCAATGTATACTTTCAAAATATCAACTTTTTATAATTTTTCCTTGTATCAAATTATTAATAATTATAGAAGTGCATCGGGTTACGTGAAAAGTGAACGTAAGTAAAAGCAGTTTTACCCAAATAAAGAAAAAGTGAATGCTTCTATGTGAAAAAGCAGTTTTTTTTTTTTATTTTCTTTTAATGTTCAAATCAAATGTGGTACAGCTATAATGAAAAAGGAGATCAGTTTATTTTTCAAACATGTCTAGTTAATAAGATTATTCAACAAGATGTGGGGAAGTAATAAGATACCATTTGAGTGGAAAAAAAGTACTATAATCTCTTTGTACAAGAACAAAGGTAATGTCTAAGATTTTGTCAACTATCGAGGGATCAAAGTAATGAGTCATACTCTGAAACCTTGGGAGCAAGTGATTGAGTAGAAGTTGCGAAGAAATGTGGAGATCTGTGAGACCGCTTTGGCTTTATGCCGGGAATATAGGGCAATATATCTTATAAGACTTCTTATTGGGAAAAGGACAAATGTATATCGATTTTGGAGGAGGTGTGATAAGGTACCGACGGAAGTACTTTGGTGGGCCTTAACATGGAAATGAATTTCAAGGAATATATTGACACATTAAGGACATGTATGAAAAATTAGCACGAATGTGCCAACCGTTCTTGGGAAGACTGAAGAGTTCCCTATTACAATTGAAGTATATCAAAGTTCTGCACTCAGTTCATTTCTTTTTGCCAGATTTATGACAAAGTCAATTCAAGATGATATACCATGGTGTATGATGTTTGTCGATAGTATCGTATAAATTGATGAGTCGAGAAAAGGCATGGAAGATAAGCTGGAATTCTGGAGACAAACATTGGAATCTCGAAGGTCCAGGTTCAGTAGAAATAAGACGTAGTATTTCAAGTGTAAGTTTAGTGTGGTTAGAAGAAGGGAGGCTTGGATGGTGTGATTTTAGATGGGAAGATTGTTCAAGTAACTAACTTTTTGAGCTATCTTGGAGCTATAATCTAAAAGGGTGGGGAATCGTGTGGAGATGTGGCTCATAGAATTAAATCAGGTTGGTTGAAGTCGAAAAGTGTCACAGAATTTCCTTGTCATCCTGGTGCAATCTGCCTTATTATATGGTACAGAAGGAGAAGGTTAGGGTGTGAATCAGAGTCACAATCATAAGATGAATGTGGCGGAAATGTGTATGTTATGTTGGGTGTATGACATACAAGAAAGAATCGATCTAGGAATGAGATGATAAGATGAGGGAGAATCTCTTAGGTGGTTTGGACATGTCAGACGGGGTCGAAATGATGCACGAGTTAGAAGGACTGAAGAGTGGCAAAGTGATGGGATGGTAAGGGTGTATGGGAAGACTTAAGAAAACTTGGATAAAGGTGACTGAGAGTGAGAGAAGCTTACTTGGTATTCAGAATAATATGGCATTTGATAGGCAGAAGAGGAGGGAGAAAATTTATGCTGATGACACGACTAGATTTTGTTTTTAATCCTTTCGGTTCCTTTTGTTTTATGCCTTGTGGCTTGTGTTTTACAATCTCCTCCCCTAAAAGCATTTCATCTATTCTCCTCTTAGGGTTTTCTCAAAACTTCTCGGTTTTTAAACATTTCCCCCCCCCCCCTACATCTTTTGTAGAACTTTCTCAAACCATAATATTATATCCCCATATTTTGGTTTTCTCTTTACACCTGAAGCAATTTTTTTTGGGTTCATTAAGGTCTCTCTTGTCTTACTCGTCACTTTTATCTTCTCATTTTTCTTTATTTAAACTCTTAATTCTTTTTCGTTTATTGGGTCTTCTTTCACGGAAATGATATCTTATGATGCTTTATGTTAGCCGGTCCCAAATCATTTTGGGGGTAAGGCTTTGTTGATGCTGTTGTTTGCTTTGGGAATTTATCTTGAGTTAAATTCTTCTATCGTAATGGGTTCTATGCTTTTGAATCTCTCTTTTACAAATGTATAAGTCATTAGTGGATCAGCATAATTGATGTTGATGTTGATCTTTATTCATATGTTGTGCTTTGCAGATTGGGGACCCAAGGTTGATGTTGTTGGATTTTGCTTTCTTGACCTTGCTTCAAACTATGAACCACCGAAGGCTCTTGTAGATTGGCTTAATGCTGGTCCAAAACCTATTTATGTTGGTTTTGGTAGTCTTGTAAGTACATCTCACTTGCTATTTTGTTAAAAGATTTCTGCAGTGGTTTTCTGGAAAGGACACCTAATTGTGTGACACTGTGATTGCTCTTGATCTGTTAGATTCGTTTTGCAGCGGAACTTTTTTTGTGGGTTTGTGAAGTGGGAATTGTTTCGAGTGTACTGGTTGTTGATAGTATTCGATAATTAGTGTGGTCCTGCAAGAGATTAATGTTTTGGATTTCTTTGTTGCGTGGTTTAGAGCCTCTGTTACTATACGTAATATATGTGTTGTTGCTAGTGGTTGTGAGTGCTTGATAATTGGGTGCTGCGTGGGTTTAGTGTAGAAAGGATAAATTATTGATTCTTACTGCATTTTTGGTACATTTTGGGATCATTTGCGCTTGTTATATGATAGTTCTGATCATTTTTGTCATAATTAATTTGGACTGCGTTTTTGGTATATTTTGGGGATCGTTAGCTAAAATTTGTTTAGACTTAGTGTAACATGAATCTATATGACTCCAAAAAATATGTTATATATATATATATATATATATATATATATGGATTTTTTGCTCAAAACCACCTAAAGTTTTCACGTTTTTAGAAATTCCCACCTTAATGAATTTTTTTTTTATAAATTTCCACCTACCATTTCCAATTTTATTAAAAACTCCCACCACTTAACGATTTTTGTTAAATTTCGTTAACAAAACCGTTAAGTAGACCTCACATATGCATTTTATTATTAATTTACGTTGAAATCAAAGTCAATTTCATCAATTTAAGGGCACAATCTCAACAATTTTGGAGCAAGTTTGGAACGAATTATAACTATTTGTAGAGACTTGCAACTATTTCAAGTTCGATTTTGTTAAAAAAATGTATATGAGGGACTTACTTAACGGTTTTATTAATGGAATTTAACAAAAATCGTTAATTGGTGGGAGTTTTTAATAAAATTGAAAATGATAGGTGCAAAATTATAAAAAAAATTCATTAAGGTGGGAGTTTCTAAAAACGTGAAAAGTCTAGGTGGCAAAATTATATACATATTTATTTTTTCTCAAATTTTTTGATAAATACTATTTCCCTAATAAGAGGCCCACTTTTTCTTCCTCGCACCAAGCCTATAAAATGCCAGGATCGGACTTGACCATTTGTTAACCAATATGGGCCTCTTAATTATGCTTTGAAGGGAGTATATGGGCTCGCGATGAGGAGAGCCTTGTGAGTTGTGAGGACTGATATATTTCCATCTCTCAGATGGCCGAATTTTGCCCACCTCACCCCCTCAAGCGTCCAGACTTATATTGCATAACGGGCTGTATATTCTACAAGAAAGACTATATGTGAGCCTGCTGTAAAATGTTATATCAGTCCTCTCCTACCTTCATCTTTGTTATATGAGGATATATATTACAAATTCCCATCTCTGAGATGGAGGTATTAGTACTTCCGGATTTGTTTAGGTGCATGTGTGAGTGAGTTTTGATTAATTTTCTCACATTTATATAAGCCAAAAAAATGCTTAGGCATTACCTTTGTCAAGTGTCAACTACTTCATCTATCATTTACTACTTTCTGATGGAAGCTTTCATTCAGTGAGCTTGTCTCATTTTTCCTCTATCCCTAAATCATGTATATGGGGTGTTCTTGTCTCCCGTTGTTTCCTTTAACTTTTTTATGTTAGAATTTGGGAACAGGGTATTGAGTACTTAAATGAAGGTTGTTTATATGGTTTACTTTTCTGTGGGCCATCAGCATTGGGTACTATGAGAAGATGTAGGGGTTGAAGGTTAAACCTATTACCTCATTACTTTCTTCCATGGAAAATAAAGTGTGTTTCTAAATTTTGAGTATAATCCCGAGGGTGATCAGTTAGCATCAACCTCTTCCTCTTGGAATGTGTTTTGACTTTTTGTCTTTTGCATGGTTACTAGATACTGACTATTTTTATATTGTGCTAGCCTGTTCAAGAGCCACAGAAAATGACTCAAATAATTGTTGAAGCGCTAGAAATCACTGGACAGAGGGGCATCATTAACAAAGGCTGGGGTGGTCTGGGTGAATGTGAGTTGTTTCTGCAGCACTTCTCTCTCTCTATATAGGGCCTTGCTTAATAATCTTCTAGTAATTTTTCATTATTATGACTTTGTATAATCTTTTGTTTGAGTTCTGAGAAAGTTGTATATGTGCGTTTCCTTTCATCAGTGGCAGAACCTAAGGAATCTATATATTTACTGGACAACTGTCCACATGATTGGCTATTTCCACATTGTGCGGCTGTGGTATGCCTTCTGATCATTTCACCTTTTCTAACTCTGTGATATCTAGTTTCACTGTGTAATCAAGATATAGATACTCTGGTGCACACATATCCAAAAAATTTGTAGCAATATATGCTCAAGCCTCAAAGCCTGCTCCTAAAAACTTGGTTTCCTTGAGGTTAATCATATATATTCTTACATTTGCCACGTGGTTTTAGGTGCACCATGGAGGTGCCGGGACAACAGCTGCAGGTCTCAAAGCTGCGGTATTGGCTTTGTGCTTTTGCCTAGCTTTACACTTGAAATATTACATTTAATTGGTGTTGATATGTATGCTTCTCTGTGTAGTGCCCAACAAGTATTGTACCATTTTTTGGGGACCAACCTTTTTGGGGTGATCGTGTGCATGCTAGAGGCGTAGGTCCTGCACCAATTCCAATTGATGAGTTCTCACTCGACAAGTTGGTTGAAGCCATAAGATATATGTTGGATCCACAGGTATGAGAATGTTGAATATTAGTGTTTCTTGTTGCGCTGAGCTGCATTATCTTGAGGGGATGTAGGATAGTGTTCTTGTTTGTTGGCAATCAAATGCTGGCCTCTATCCCACACTATTTACAGACCTAACACCTGACTTCGTATTTATTGTTACACTATGAAGAAAATACTATAATTAAATAATATAAGTATGCAATGTATTATTTGGAATGAAGCATTTTTATCCTGTGGTATTAAGTCAGAGCAAAATGCAACTCCAACATACTATAGGATGTTCAGTGGTGTAGACTCTTGGGTCCATCAGCATTGGAAGCTTCATATATGTGAAGTCAGTGTAAGATGTATCTGCACACTGGAATTTGAGTGATAATGGGTGTGAATGAACTGTATTTTTGTTGAAAAAGAAAAGATCATATATTTTGACAAAGTTGCTGCCTTCGGGTGTTAATTTGATTTGGAGCAGTGGCATTTGATTTATATTATGTTTCTGGCGTTTTAAATGCAATGGTAGTGAAACTTTTTATTAATCTTGGCAGGTGAAACAGAGGGCAGTTGAGCTTGCAAAGGCAATGGAAAACGAAGATGGGGTAACAGGAGCAGTCAAGGCTTTTTTTAAGCATCTTCCTCGCAAGAAGGTTGACCCTGATTCAACAACCACTGAGATGTCTAGTTCATTCTCGGTAAGCCGATGCTTTGGTTGCGCTTGAGTCTCAGGTGAATTTCTTTTGTTAGTATACCTACTTGTCCATGTAAGAATATTTGTCAGTGCCATTTCTGGGAGAGGAGACAAATTATGTCTGGATGTTGAGAATGCCTGTTTATATAAGCTTTATTAATCAAGTTATCGTGCTTTTCTTTTTCTTGTTTTTGGTTGATCATGTTCAATCGCATCTCAGCACAAGAGAATGTTGCACCTTGTTTTTGTAGCTGGGTTCTATTTAATTAATTTATTTATTTTTGGATTGTGGTTTTCATATTCCCTATTATTGCTAATTCTTTGTGCTGGGGCCAGAACCATGATTTGTGGCTACTCTTGAACATTTGGATATACTTATTAGCTCACAGGGAATTATCTCTATGAGAATCACCAGTTTTAGCTCTCGATCAGAGAATCTCAGTTTTGTGGAACACCGTAATTTCTACATGGAAATAAGGCTTTATGATTCAATGTGGTAATCCTTTGCTCATTTGGTGTACGTGATTGATTGAGATGTGTGTTCATTGACTCAACTGGTTTGCTTTGCCATTCTGGATTGCGTCCATTTATCTGTTCGAGATGGATTGCTCGGGTTGCTGCGTTTAGTTGAAGGTGGATTGGTGTTGTGTGCTTGTAAATTGTAATGGTTAATTGGACGAGGGCCTTGTTCTCTTTAATTGATATTTATAATTATTTTTTGCTTATTCACAGAAATCTTTTTGAAAGATCATATAGATTCAAAAGATCTCTTTCTTTTTAGGGAACAAGTTTGTTAAATGAATTCTTACAAGCTCATAATAATTCTTATTACTATGGAGTTTTGATTAGCTAAGAAACGAGTGCACTTGAGTCCTGAATGTTCTGTTATGTATACCCATGTTGAATCTGTCAAAGAGAATTCTTTCTGAATTTTTTACTGAATTTTTGGGAGGTGTATTGTTCTCTCAATTCCCATATTTCCAGTCCTACAACTAGTTTTTAGGCTCGGGCTACGCCCCAGGTAATTATATATTTCATTTATTAATATTTTACTTTGAAATATTAAGATCAAGTATCACTTGGTTTAGTGGTTTAAGACATTAGTATATGTGCTTGTGATCTCGGGATCGAATCTTACATAATGCATTTTCTATTTTTTAGTGTATGTAGATTACATAGCATAAAATTCTCCAAGTGAAGGTGCCACGTGGCATCGTTCCGTGCTTAGGAACGCCTTTTTAATATATTAGTATAGATAGATTATCTTAAGGTCTGAGAATTACCACCCTTTCACTTCCACCCATAGGTTGTGGATTCAATCACATCGAGGGGAATTCGAGGTGGGTTGTAGTTAGGTGTCAGGGCGTTAATGTAATATATTTGACTGAATTTATAAATTTGTTTTTACCTGAAGGCCTTTTTCTTTGTTAGGGGGGAAATAAGTAGTCGTATTACTTATTACTCTGTTCTCACATAATTCCTATTTGCCACCTTTGTATTTAACTCATGCGCTGCGTTTTCTCCCCAAAGCTGCCCTCAACTTTGCAGCTGCCTCTCACCCATTATCTCCCGTTAGAGTAGATAAAGAATTAAATTATTTAACTGAGTTTAGTGAGTTGGATTTGTTAGGATATAGGATCTATCTACTAGTTTGTGACACTTTTTATTTTAGGAAGTTTCAATTTAATTGTGACATTTTTATTTTGGGTAATAATTTTTCTCTCTTTCTTTTATCACGTGAAACTTTTTTATTTTCTTTCTCTATCTCTCTCCTCCAAAAATTGTCTAGGAGTCCGTCATTTTAAAAGTGTCACAACTAAATTGGAACGGAGGAAGTATCTAGAATTGTTTACTAAATATATCTATCTAGAAGTGTTTACTAGATATATCTATCTAGGAGTGGTTATTTACAGATAATACTTATTAGTATTATATTTAGTTTAGGATATGTTTTCTAGTTTTACTTAAGTTAGGTTTTATATGATATACTATAAATATCTCCTTTTGGATTAATAATAATTAGAACTTTTTTCCTTAAATCTATTTTGTCATGATATCAAGAGTAATTGAGATATTGGGTTAAAACTCTAAAATATTTTCTTTCCAGCTGGTGGGTTCGAGTTTTAAACCCATTGGCCACAAAAATTCACATAAAGTCGCGACTTTTTTCCCTATTGATGGATAGGGTTTCATGAGGTTTTTTTTACCCCACCACTAATGCGATCAAACATAAATTGAAAAACAGACGATTCAAAGAGAAGTCCTGAATCGCGAGAGGGAATCAGAAGAAAAGTGACAGAAAGAGAACGGCGTTTTTCGTGGATTGATATGTGTGATAAGAGGTTCGAAAAGAATGGCGTCCCTCGTATATTTAACGGGTTCGAAATGGATAGCGTTCTCGTTTGTTGAAATATTTGCCCAGTTCTAAAGGAATGGTGTTCTCATCAAGAAAAAAAAAGGAAATTTTATTTGTAGGTTCGAAAAGAATGGCGTTCCTGTTTGACTGACGATTGATAGATTTGAAAAGATCGTTTTTATCATCAAGAAAAAGAAAAAACTTTGCTGAAGCCGACATCACGGGCTTTGTGCATCTTGCCTCCAACAAAGAAGATGAATAAGTTCCAGTTTATCCGAATCTAGTGCTAAAATAGAAGATATTTTTGTTTCTCTAATCGCAACGTACTGTCGTTGCGATTGCGAGAAGGTGTTAGGCTAGATTTAGGATCTATCTATCTAGAAGTGTTTGCCTAGACATATCTATCGAGAAGTGTTTACCTAGACAAATCTCTCAAGAAGTGTTTATTTAGAGATAATATTTATTAGTACTATATTAAGTTTCGGATATGTTTTTCTAGTTCTACCTAAGTTAGGTTTTATATGATGTACTATAAATATCCCCTTTGGGTTAATAATAATTGGAATATTTTTCCCTTCACTCTATTTTGTTAGGATTTCATTAATAATCAAATTTCCTGTCTCTGGAGAGAACTTACCCACTAGGTAGATAGAGGTTTCCTGTTTTAGGCCGAAGGCAAACTTAACAAATAAGCCCATCCTATAAATTTGCGAGAGTCAAAGTGATGTCAGGTTAATCTAATAATATTTAAAAGTAATTTGCATTTTTTAGGGACTAGACACTAGAGTGTAATAGGAAATATTACTTGATACAATTGAAGGTAAAGGCTTTGTAAGAATAGTGCCTTGAATGTGTTCGACAAAATGCGTCGAAATTGCTGAATTGGAGCATCGCCTGATCGGGTCGGGCAGAGCTGCCCGATTGGGCCCGAGACGAAAGTTTCATCAGGTTGGTTAAATAGGCCACCCGATGGCGTCGGGCGCCTCCGCGAACAATAACCGGGCGTGGTAGCTCAATTGGTCCCGCGTTAGTTTGGAGTTTGGGAAAAGTTCTGCCCGATTGGGCAGACATCTGCCTAATCCGGCGGAGGCCTGTTTTATGCGAAAACGTCTTTTCTAACGTGGGGATATAAATAGTTTTTTTACCTTATTGTTTTAGACTATGAATTAAGTCTAATTCTCTTTATAATATGATTTTCCTCACATAATAAAATATTTCTCTTTCTGCCCGTGGACGTAGCCAAATTGGTGAACCACGTAAATCTGTTGTGTGTTCTTCAGTTATTTACATTAAATTATTTGTTTCTTTTTCACGGCCATTATAACAAATTGGTATCAGAGCTTTGTGTTCGATATGTGTGAGAAAGATGTCTGGGATGAACGTGAAAATTGATAAATTCACTAAGAGAAATAGTTTCAGTCTGTGGCAGATCAAGATGCGGGCTTTACTGAAGCAATAGGAGTTGTCAGCACCGTTGGCAAAGAAATCAACGAATTTAGTCGCTGATGAGATGGAATTCTGGAGGAAGAGGCACATTCAACAATTATGTTGTGTCTTTCTGACGACATAATTACTGAAGTCGCGGAGCAGGAAAAAGTTAGAGAGTCTATACATGACGAAATCTCTAACCAACAAGTTGCTCTTAAAGCAACATTTGTTCAGCCTGTGTATGCAGGAAGGTACGTCTCTGAGGGACAATCTAGATAAACTGAATACTATCCTACTAGATCTTTGTAATATTGATGTTAAAGTAGATGATGAGGATGCTACTTTCATTCTGTTAGTATCTTTGCATTTATCGTATGAGAATTTTGTGGATTCTTTTACTGTTGGAAATATAGTTTGTCATTAGTAGAAGTAAGATATGCAGGGTCGTCTTGTATCATTTAGGTGCCCTGTGCTAAATAAAATTATGAGGCCTCAAAGGGTAAAATTTTTTAAACGAGCATGAATAAGAGGAATAAAATTTTAAGCATGAATCACCATCAAACATTGTCCAATTAATAAATAAAAATCAAAATTTGATAATTGAACAATTCCCATGACCAAAAATAATCAAAAAATAGTAATAAAATTAACCGAAATTCTAGATTATATAAAAAAACAACTAAATAACAAAATTTTCACAATTTAAAAATTACCTTCAAAAGAATGATTAATTGCATAACCCATTCTCTGCCAAGTGCCACTCCACCCATCATTCTCATTTTTCACCCTCTTTTGCAACTCTGTGTGTGAGATGTCCCAAAACAGGAGCATGCAACCAAATAATAAGTCTCATTGTACCATTTTTATTCTACACTTTGCTCCACCTTCAGCTCTGTTTTAATTTTCCATCAAAAACCATGTCTCTCTCTCCTCGTTTATTTGATTTAATTACTCTTTCATGACTTTCCAAAGTTTCTTTTTTTTGCTTTCATTTTCATCCAATTCTTGTTTTTCTTTCTCGATCAATTGGTTTGTGCATCTATAGTTGTTTTATTTCAATTTGATATACTTGTTTTGATTTCGTTTGATTGGGTTAGAGAGACCAGTTGTATTCTTCGGCCTTTGCTTTCTATAGTTGCTTTCTTCTTCCAAAGTACTTGTTTTTCTTTGCTAAATGGGTCAAATGAGAAAGAATTGATCTTTCTAATCTTTATTTTTTGAGAATTGTAATGGAGGAGATTGAATTTTTTTGGGAATAGGAAACGACAGAGGTACCATTAATGGGGTTTTGGAAATCGGAAGGGAAAGCGTGAAAAATAGTTGGCCGAACGCGTGATTTGAATTTGGTTTTTTTTTTTTTTTTTTACTTTGGACAGGTAAAGAAAATATTTGGGCCCTCATATTTTAGGGCCCTGTGCAGTTGCTCACCCTGCACAGGGCCTTAGCCGGGCCTGGATATGATCTTCATACTAAAGAGGTCCGTCATGAGGCATTTGGTTATAGTACGAAAAATCAGACATCGGGATTAGTTGTTATTGGGGGTAAGGGAAAAAATAAATCTGGTAAAAAGAAATCGAACCATAAAAATTCGAATTCTAAGGATCCTAAAACTACTGATGTCTGTAATTACTGTAAGGAAAAGGGGCATTGGAAAAATGAATGTCCTAAGAAAAAGAAGCAGCAAGAAAAGAATGAGGGTTCTGTTGCGTGGCAGATTCTAAAGGTAATTCTAAGGAAGACCTGACCTTAGTTGCTAATAACCAGTCACATTGTAGGGATGTGTGGGTTCTTGATTATGGGGCATCTTATCATATTAGTCTATGCAGGGTGTGGTTTTCGACTTATGAGCAGATAGATGGGGGAAATGTTTCTATGGTCAACAGTGCTGCCTGCAAAGTAGTTGGAATAGACTCCATTAGGTTGAGGACTTATGATGGTACATTATGCACCTTGAACGAAGTTAGGAATGTTCCAATGATGACAAAGAATCCGATATCTTTGAGTCTTCTTAATTGCAAGGGTTTAAGTTTTCAAGGTGAAGTTATGAGTGTCTACAAAAGTTCGAAGGTGGTTATGAAAGGTATTAAAAATGGTATCTTATATTTTCTTCAAGGTTTTACTGTGACATATTCTGCTGTTGTTGCATCATCTGAGATTCACAAGGAGGATATGGACAAGCTATGGCATATGAGACTTGGACATATGGATGTAAGGGGGATGCAAATTCTGTCAAAAAGGGATCTTCTATGTGGGCACAATGTGCAGGATCTAGAGTTCTGCGAACATTGTGTGTTTGGGAAGCTTCATCGCAGCAGGTTTCCAAAGGTTGTTCATACAACAAAGGGTACACTTGATTATATCCATTATGACTGTTGGGGTCCTTCCCGAGTTGAATCTATTGGTGGTCACAAGTACTTTGTGTCGATGATTGATGATTACTCAATAATGACTTGGGTAATTATGATGAAGCATAAAAGTGAGGCTTTTAAGAATACAAGCAGTGGATGGCTTTAGTAGAAAATCAAGCTGAAAGGAAAATTAAAAGGTTGTGTATTGATAATGGTCTGGAATTCTGTTGGTCTAAGTTTAATGAGTTCTGCAAAAATGAAGGGATTGCTCGCCATCATACTGTTAGGAATACGCCACAACAAAACGGAGTAGCAGAACGCAGGAATCAGACATTGTTAGAGAGAATGAGGTGCATGCTCTCTAATGTTGGGTTAGCTAGAAGATTTTGGGTGGAAGCTGTAAGTACAACTTGTTATCTCATCAACCGTGGACCTCACACATGTATTGATTGTAAAACACCTTATAAGGTGTGGTCGGGTAAGCCTGCAATTATTCTTTGTTAAGAGTTTTTGGTTCTACTGTCAATTATCATATAAATGAGGGTAAATTAGAACTAGATCGAAGAAGGGTGTATTTGTGGGTTTTGGAAATGGAGTTAAGGGCTATAAAATCTGGTCACCTTATGAGAGTTGAGTTATACTTAGTAGAAGTGTAATATTTGATGAAAATTATATGCTTAACTCTCTTGTGTGTCTATTGTGGTGTCTGTTAGTAGCAATGTTAATAAACTGGTGGAGCTGCAAGTCACTCACGATGAGAGTGCTACTGAATCTTCTAGTCATGCATCAATCAACCTCATCTGAAGCACATCGATTGAGCCTATCACTTGATAGAGCTAGAAGAGTTGGTGTGGGACCTCCAAGGAAGTATGGTTTTGAGGATATGGTTGCTTATGCACTGCAGGTTGCTGAAGGGGTGGAGGTGGACAATCATGAGTAATCCACCTATAAAGAAGCTGTTTTTGGTAGCGAGTCTGCTCAATGGCTCACTGCAATGGGAGATGAGATGAAGTCTTTAGATAAGAATCAGACTTAGGAGCTAGTCAAACGTCCTAAGGAGAGAAAGATTGTCATGTGCAAATGGGTTTCCAAAAAGAAGGAATGGACCTCAACTTCTAAGGGGGTCAGGTATAAAGCTCGGTTTGTTGCAAGAGGGTTCACGCAAAGGGAAGGAGTTGATTAAAATGAGATTTTCTCACCAGTAGTCAGATATACTTCCATCAGGGTGTTACTAGCAATAGTTCCAAATCAGGATCTTGAACTTGAGCAATTAGATGTGAAAAAAGCTTTCCTACATAGGGAGTTGGAAGAGGAGATTTATATGGGTCAACCAGATGGGTTCCAAGTTCCTGAAAAAGAAGACTATGTTTGCAGGTTGAAAAAGTCCTTGTATGGACTAAGTTAGTCTCCTAGGTAGTGGTACAAACGGTTTGATAGTTATATGATGTGTATCACAACAAGCTGGATGATGGATCATTGATTTATCTGGTTCTGTATAGAGATGATATGCTCATAGCTGCAAAGTCGAAGTCTCATATTCAAAGGTTGAAGGGTCTTCTCAGTGCTGAGTTTGAGATGAAGGATTTGGGTGCTGTAAAAAAGATTTTGGGGATGAAGATTTATAGGGAAAGAAATTAGAGGAAGCTTTTCTTGTCACATAAAGGTTACATTCAGAAGATTTTGTCAAGGTTTGGCATGTCAACAGCTAAACTTATAGATACTCCAAGTGCGTCCAATAATCATTTGTTTGTTGCTTTTGCACCTAAGTCTGCTGAGGAGAAGGAGTACATGAGGTGGGTTCCTTATGCTAGTGCAGTAGGAAGCTTGATGTATGCTATGTTTGCACTAGGTTGGATCTTGCACATGCAGTTAGTGTTGTTAGTAGGTTCATGGGTCATCCTGGTAAGGAGCACCAACAGATAGTCAAGAGGATTTTCCATTACTTAGAGGTACGTCTGATATTGGTCTTATTCATGGGAATGATACTCAGTGTTTATTCTGATTCTGATTATGCTGAAGATGTTGACGGTAAGAGGTCTATGATTGGTCATGTATTTACTCTTGGTGGTTCCGTTGTTAGTTAGAAGGCAACTTTGCGGGCTACAGTTACTTTATCTCCTACTGAAGCAGAGTACATGGCGTTAACAGAAGCTGCTAAAGAGGGGATATGGTTAAAAGGCTAGTCAGTGATCTTGATTTACATCACGATCATGCTATTGTGCATTGTGACAGTTTGAGTGCAATATGCTTAGCCAAGGATCAAGCCCATCACGAGAGGACTATACATATTGATATGAGATATCATTTTTTGAGGAGTGAGACAAAGGTTAAGGTGAAGAAGGTAGGTACAGCTGATAATCCTGCTGATATGTTCACCAAGCCGATTTCGCAGAGTAAGTTTCAAAGCTGTTTGAATTTCTCATTGTTCGTTGCCCTCTTGGGGTAATTCTGGGGTCCTTAGGGACTAATCTGGTCTGGTTGTCTTTTGGGACAAATCTGTTCGTAGGAAGAATCTAGGCGTTGTGATTGATTTCTGGTTTATTGTGAGAGCATTCAAGTCAAGGTGGAGATTTGTAAGAATAGCGCCTTGAATGTGTTCGACGATATGCGTCAAAATCGCTGAATTGGAGCACCGTCTAATCAGGTCGGGCAGAGCCGCCTGATTGGGCCGGAGACGGAAGTTTCATCAGTTTGGTTTTGTAGGGCGCCTCAACGAACAACGACTGGGCGTGGTCGCCCAATCGGGTCCAAGTCAGTCTGGGGTTTGGAAAAACTTCCGCCTGATCGGGCGGATGTCGCCTTACCCGATCGGGCGGAGGGCCGTTTTATGCGGAAACACGTTTTCTGACGCGGGGGTATAAATAGGTTATTTATCTAATTGTTTTAGACTACGAATTAAGTCTAATTCCCTCTGTAATCCTCAAATAATAAAATATTCTATCTTTTTGTCCGTGGACGTAGCCAAATTGCTGAACCACGTAAATCTGTTGTGTGTTTTTCAGTGATTTACTTTCGATTATTTGTTTCTTTCTCAAGTCCGTTATAATAGGCCTTAAATATTTAGTAAACAACTAGAGGAGCCAATACTTAGTAATTGCACAATTTCTCTGAAAAAATAATTTGGTTTAGACATTTCACTTTGGCTATCTCTTTTATTTCATACCAATAAAATAATAAAAAAAATACATTCTAACTTTTTGTTGCCTACTGAATTATCATTTATCTCCCACCTATGTGTTGCGCTTGCTACGGTTGAATGGGCTTCAAATCATGATTAACAGTGAAGATGAAGATCAAGGTGAATGCTTTACCTAAAGGATGATGCTAAATTATATTCTTAGGATATTTTTGTGCGTTTTACTCATTAATCATCGAGATATTCTCCCTTCTAAACATCCTTAGATTATAGAATCAAGAGCACTAAGTGCATTATACTATTGGTTAATGTTAACTTTATTACAATTGCATGTCAATTTGTCATCGATTGGACGCATCAATGGTTGTTTGGGCTCATAAGATGATCAATCTATACCATCGAAGAAATGCTCGCATGTTAACACTAGTAGAAAAAAGTTGATTTGCGTCGGACCTGCGACCCCTATTTGCGTCGGACTTGGGTCCGACGGCACAGGTCTCGACGCAAATGACCTAAAACTAATCTGCATCGTATGTGGAAATGACGCAGATCTTTTACCTATTTACGTCGCACGTTGTATACGGTGCGACGCAAATCAAGCATCTGCATCGCTTCTCCAGCAATATGCGACGCACGTCAGCCGAAATTAACTATAAAAAAAAAGTAATATGCGTCGCATAACCCCTTAGGTGCGACGCACATCAGCCAAATTAACTATAAAAAAAATAATATGCGTCGCATAACCCCTTAGGTGCGACGCAAATCATCATTATATATATAAAAAAAATCAAATAATTTGCAAATAATCCACAATAATCCAATAATAATCCACAACAATCTTCGTTCCATTTGCAGACTGAATTTTACCCTCATTCCAAAATTTACACCAAACTGAATTTGCAAATCATAAAATCATACAAAAATAATGAACTATCAAAATCATGAAATTAACAAAATAATTATTCGAAATATGAACGATCAAAATCTGAACAACTATCAAAAATTTGAACAAACTATAAAAAATCTAAACAATCTAACAAAGGAATTATACAAAATAATGAACATCTTCTCTTCGAATTTTTGTTCGTTCGCTGCTCTTCTTCGAATTAACCTTCACTTTAAATGCGAAATATAAATCTTGGTCTGCAGATCTGGTAATTAAAAAGAAAAAATACCAGAAATTTATACCGTAAATTAAAAAGAAAAAATACGAGAAATTTATTTTTAGCAAAACAAAGAAATTCATAATTACAAGAGAGTTGAAAAGAACCCCAATAAGATAAATTTTTCGGCGAGAATTTGCTATTTTTGTTTCAATTTTCGTTCGCTGCTCTTCTTCAATTACGTGTTGATGTGTTCGAAGTGATGGGACGCTGCAGATCTGTTGATGTTGTTTGTCGTGAGGACGTGGGATAATTTTACCGGCGAAACTAACCATTAGTCTGACGACTGATTTGTTGTCGAAAATTGGGTGTTTTTGATGGACTGAACGCGGAGTTGAACTCATTGGTTTCGGTTTTCTTAGGTTTAGAGGGAGGGAGAGAGAGAGAGAGGAGTTTTTAGGGTTGAGGAGTGAGGGAGGGAGGGAGGGAGGAGAGAGAGGAGTAGTGAGATTAGATGGAAATGAAATGCGGCGCGGTGAGATTAGAGGAGTTTTTAGGTTAAAAATAAGGATGGGCTGCGAATTTGCGTCGTATGGGCCATGAGGTCTGACGCAATTTAGGCTTTTGCAACGCACTAAAGTACCATGCGACGCAGATAGTAAAGCCGATTTGCGTCGTATTTGCCACGTGGTCCGACGCAAATTTGGATTTTGCAACGCACTTTTGTTGCATGCGACGCAGATAGCTCATCTTGGTGCTCATTTACCCATGATGTGCGTCGCACTCTTCTTCAAGTGCGAGGCAAATAACATTTTTGCGTATTTCCGTTTATGTGCGATGCAAATCGTCTTTTTTCTACTAAAGGTGACAATAAGAGTCCCATTACTGAAAAGAGACACACCTTTCCCTAAAGGATTGGATATTGCCCTTTTAAGTTTTCAAGTCCGGAAAATCCTCGACAATATAAAAGATACTATACTCACGAATGAACATGATTCAAGTCTCACCTAAAAAGTTGGAGCATTTCTCTCTATCTCTACGTTCTTTTTCTATCTACCTCTTTCACATCTGACTTGAACGCTTAGGCCCGAGCCAAGTCAGTGGGGGGACCCTGTCGGGCTCCTTCCCCCCCCCCCCCCCCCAAAAAAACAATCTCTCACCTTGCAGTAGTATAATCAATGGAGGAAAAGAAATATACTCAAAAGCAACGACGCTGAGACATATTCTTACAGCTGGGTGAACTGAAGGAGCGTGAGAATAGCTGGTAAAGAAAAGAAAATAGCAGCTAATTTGCTGGCCGTTTTGATTCTTCGACGCGGTTCGCCAAAAAAAGCAAAAGTCCTTTGAAGGAGCATTCCCAAAAACACAACACCTCGGGCCAGTTTAACCATCTTTTGCAAGATTATTGGAGATAAGATTGTCGGAACTTAGGATAATCTCAGATTTTAAGACTATCAACACTATTTACATCTTTGACCAAATTCTAGGCAGAATCGATCATGGTACTCATGCATATTCTTATGTCTCGCAAATATGATCTAATTTTCGTATGTCAATATCAAAAGATAAATAAGAATCAAGGTTGACCTAATTGGTTGGAAGTTGTGTTTCCACTCCTGTGACATGGATTCGATTCTTGTCCCTTATAAAATGGGCTTACCAAATTTTCCCTACTTGTAGAAGGTATTTCCGATTTAGCTTTAATAGAACCCAAAATTAAATATAATTTTGTTGTCCCATTGAGCTATTCGCCATTATATTGCACCATCACCCAGTCCTTGTCAAACTGAGAACCTTCTGGAAATTCTGTACTGTTTCTCTCTTGTTATACCTTTGTAATGACAAAAATGTTAAGAGTGCTAGAAAACTGATAATTCAAAACCGCTCTTTCTCATATTATAACCTATATAGGAGCTCCACGTGGACAAAGACATACTGTGTAAACGTGGGATTGCGCCTTATTAATAATGTATAGTGACAATATGCATGCATTTATAGGCGGTGAACTGAAAAAAGAGATGTTTTTATTTATTTTCAAATAAAAATGGTTTGTTTCTTCCCATAACTTGTGTGAGTAATTTAAATTCAGCAACCCCTTGAAGGCTTCAACTACTTAATGTTGTTTATCAGAGTTTGCAGGTTGCAGAATCGAGTTGCATGCAGATCACTCATCAGTTAAAAGAGTTGGATTTTGTGTGATGTTTTTATCTCACATCCTTCTTTGCTTGTTCTATTAGTGGCTAACAATTACTCATCTTCAAGTTGCAACTATACTTCCCTTTGTCACGCAATGAAGGCAACTGATTAACATTCACAGTAATGTACAACTGTCACCATGAATGTTAATATATCCATTGATAACAATTATGAAACAATATCTTATACTTCCTCCGTTTCTAAATAAGTGCAACATAGAAAAGTGGCACACATATCAAGGCATTTAGAGAGAAAGTTAGGAACCACACTTAAAAGAGAGATTAGGCAACTTAATAAAACACTAAACTAATTACCGAACAACTTTCTGCCCCACCATCTTCCACCTGCCACCTGTCACCTACCACTACGCCACCACCGACCACTGCCACCACCAGCGAAAACATCTCCCCCAAACCTGGCCCCCGAAAAACCACCCCCAGCTCCCCCAAACCCGCCCACCGAAACACCCCATTTCCCCTCCCCAATACCGAAACCAACACCTTCCCTTGGAAACCATCCCCTAAACCAACCCTCATCCCCTTCTAAACCACCCCCCGAAACCACCTTTTCAACCGAAGGCATCAACCACCACCACCATTGGCATCTTCTATCTCTCCTCATCAACACCATTGCAGCCACACACCGACCACCATCAACTACCCGGAAAACAGAATTCTTCTTAGATCTCGAACCCAGAAAAACCAAATAATTTTCCTCCAATTTCACACACGAATCAGTCAATAAACCCTTTAAACCCCCCAAAATAAGTAACCCAGATGCCAATTCGAACCCCAAGAACCCGTCAAATGAGTGACCCTTGGTGGCGTCGGGTTGGTGGTGTCTGGTTCGAATTGGATTGAAGAACTCAGATGCCAATTTCACACACGAATAACCCGTGGTATTGAGGATGGTGGTGGTACCAGTTGGTGGTGTCGGGTTGGTGGTGGTTTGGTGGTAGCGTTGGGTTGGTGGTGGTTGGTGGTGGCATTGGGTTGGTGGTGTTTTGGTGGTGGCATCGGGTTGGTGGTGTTCTGGTGGTGGCGTCGGGTTGGTGGTGGGGTGGGGTTGGTTGGTTGAGTTGAGGAGATGGAGAGGGTGGGTTGAGTTGAGGAGAGAGAGATATAGAGAGAGATGGGTGGCTGAGATGAGGGTGGGTAGGTTGATTAATTAATGGTTTTTAGGTTGGTAGTTGATAGATTAATTAAGTGATTGAGGGAATTAAGTAATGGCATTTCTGTAAATAAAAGGAAAAAACTTTTCATTTTGAGCTATGTTGCACTTATTATGACATTTCCTAAAATGGAAAATCTTGTTCTTATTTAGAAACGGAGTAAGTATGTAGTTGTTTACTAATATCAGGGCCGTCTCATAAAATTAGGGGCCTTGTGCTAAATTAAATTATAAAAATTACATTTTTTTGGTGAATAGGAAGAGATGGGAGGGTTATTAATGGTCTTTTTTGGAGAATAGGAGGAGAAGAAACACCAAACAAAAAGAATTTAAAATTTGCATCCAATATTACCCTCTATAAAATTGGAAATGAAGAGTTTGTAATTAGAGTTAGGTTTTTTCCCCTTTAAAAGGACAACTAATAGAATTGGGCCCCTTATATTTTGGGGGCCCTGTGCAGTTGCTCACCCTGCACATGGCCTTAGCCGCCTATGACTAATATAGTATATGAATAGAAAAAAAATGTATGGTTAAAGTGAAGTTAATGAATATGGAAGAAGTCAAATTATTGCATTTAACTGGAATGGGGGGAGTGATGGTATTTTATAAATTCTGGATAAATTTAAGATATAAGATCTCAAATTTTAAAAGGTTGAGGGGTAGCTCAATTACAATTAGCTATCTCCTTCCACGAAATAAGTTATATGATCAAATCTCATTAAAGGAAGATGGGGTTTCGAAAGGATAATAATGAAATTTGTGTTAATATATTTTTTCCAAAGAAATCCAATAAAATTTATGAGACCATACTTTTATTGTTTGTTTTAGTTTTAATAATTTGCTATATTTTGTTAATGTACAATTTTGACCATTAATATCTTTATTTATTTACTATAAAAATAGTATAAAAAGTTATTTTTTTCGGAATTATATATATAGATAATCTAATAACATTTTACATAAAGTATTTATTTCATATATATTTATGAAAATAAGGCCAATGTTTAATATATGACTAATGCTTATAATAACTAAAACAACGGAGGAGGGAGTAATTTTTTTGTATATACTGTATGTGAATTTTCCTAACACATTACACTTTCAATATCTGTGTATTTGGAGATCATGTCCTGATATCATCTGGAGTTCTGAACCCTCCCTTCCCAAAACAGCTATTCTGAAGAAAATCAATAGTATAAAATTTTCTTCCTCCATCTTATTGGGCACTGATATTAATATATGTATTGGGAATTGTATATGTCCCAATGTTGATGCCATATTTATGGACAGATATTTGTCTACCAACTCTTTTCAGGCTAGTTTTTTCATCTAATAAATTTTTATCTTAACTAATTTAAGTTATCTACTTTTGTTTCTAGTTATGAGTTGAAATTGATAATATTTTATGGGATTTTTTTTCTGCATCTTTAGTTGGAATTTGTTGAACTTATTGTACATACGGATCAAGTGAAACTATTGATCATTTGAAGTTCAATCCAAGTAATATTGTAATGAATACTTCATTTACCTTTTAATAAGGCTTTAAAAGATTTTATAGCTTTTTGGTATATAATCGAACTTATTCCTAATACAGTAATACTAAGTGACTTTCTTATACTCCATTTCTTAATTTTATTTGCTCCACTTTTTATTAGGCACACAATGAAAGAAGAGGGTTGTGCACATTAGTAATTTATGAAGAGAGTTATAAGATATAACACACAATAATGTGTATAAGTGCATTATACACGTGGAAAACCCCTTCTTTTAACAAGTAGAGGAAAAATCCGATCGATAATTTCATTGTATTACTAATTGATCCACAAATATAATAGTTTGTATTTCAACATACATCTTCCAAAGTGCGTAATATAAAAACCTAGATTTTGTGAAGTATGGTATTGGTAGCTAGCTTCTCAAGATTCCATGGTACATATGAACAAATTTAAGGCATATTGATACCAGGCTCACTTGCTAGCTTCTTTAGTCCAAATGTCCTAATTTGCCATCATTGTCTAGACAACCTACTCTTTCACTAGAATCTTCAACTAAGTAATATAGAAACTCCGTATGAGATGCGCAATAAATAATAAACATGCTAGAATAGCTCGGGAGGAAGTAAGGACTGCAAGGTCACCATTGTTAATACTAGATGCACCAAGCTTTATATCTCATCTTGCTAATTTTGAGTCGACGCTTCGCCTTGACACGAGTAAATGTTCTAATTTGCATATTTTTCTTATGTTGTTTACGAGTTTCACCATGATCATAACCCACTAGGTATTTTCGAGCTCTCACTAAAAGTTGGCTTGTACCCAACACCTTTCTGAAATGCATTAATCGATTGTCACATATCCAATGTTAAATTGGTGATTCTATCACACAAATTCGACTCATCTAAAAATTAGTTAACAAAGTAACTTTGTTCTAATGGCGCATATATTATATACTTCCTCCGTTTTAAAATAAGCAAAATACTTCTCTCAAAAACTCTTAAATAAAAGAGAAGTGTTTTACTATACTCCTTTTATGGGTACCAAGTCAATTTACCATTCTCCAAGGTGACGGTTGGAAACCCAATCTAATTTTTGGAGCAAAGCAAGACATGGTATAAGAAAGAAGTGGGCACTAAACTAATGCACCTGCAAAAGAAAATAACTCAAAAGGAAAACAGATAACATGTCAGACTAATGAAGATCAGAGAGAGAGAAAGAGAGCTACATTCCATTTCCCAATTCATATCATGCACACACACTTACTTCAGACATAGCTATCTCAATCTCTCTCTCTTTTCCCACCAATATAATCTCTTCTCTTTCTTTCTCTCTCTCTGACGACTGACATGCAGAAATTGCATTTGAGTGTCTATGCATTTTTCTCTCTGTCTTATCTCTTCTGTTTCCCAAGCCCATACATTCATCCCCTTCTTCTGCAACATAACATCTCTCCATTTTTTCTTTATAACCCAATTAAATCTCTTTATAAACTACACATCAAACTCCCACTTCTCAGTTCTAAGTCCTATTTCATAAATACTTCATAACAGAATTGTATCAGAACTTCCAACACTAATATAGCTCAATTGTTCTGCACCAGTACTCTGCTTCTTTTCGTCAAGGTTTACTCTTTTGCTTGTTACTACCAAAATCTTATAATCTTATGTACTCAATTTTTAATTTGGTGTGTTTATGCATGTGTGTTTGACTGTTTGTGTTTTATTCTCTAATATGGTGAATGTTGCTTATATAGGTGAATGTTTGATGAAGTTTAATGTATTAGCACGTTGATACTTTTGAGAGGTTCATACTGGTTTTGTATTGTTTTAAGAACTACTTTGCATAAGTGAAAATATTTTAGTTAGTGTCACATGAAAAAGAAGAATGATTGTCTAGTGGTAAAGCCTCAAAGAGAAGGATTGCTTATATCTAAACTTCCTAAAGTCTACTAGAAGTGAGATCAATAGTATTAGAAGAGGTGACGAATGGGTGGTTCAAATTAGCTAAGTTTAGGTTTATATTTGTTAATCTTCGGGTCGGGTCAAAAATGGATTTCCTAATTTTGGGCACAGTTCGGGTCTATATTGAAACGAAGTTAGTTTTGTCACGTCTAAGTACGAGGGTGCTGGAGGATGGAATTTCGATGTACTAGGATGAAATGAAGAGTTTGAGTTAACATAGCCAAGTTTGAATACACCAAAAAAATTAGGGACAAATTGGCTTAGACACCAACCCTCCCATCCCACTACCCACACTGCCACACACTCGTTTGGGTAGTGGACCTAAGTTAGAGTAACTATAACTCAATCTTGTAGCATAGATTTGGTGCAATATGATTACATTTTACATATTATATGTACTTATTACATATTTGTTTATATGTTGGGTGTAGGGATGGAGAGACAAGAGGGTGGAGCTATGAACAACAGTATGGACGAGAGGGCCAAGGTGTTCCCTTGTTTGTTCTGTTCAAGGAAGTTTTACAGCTCACAAGCCTTAGGAGGCCATCAAAATGCTCACAAGAAGGAGAGGATTGCAGCAAGAAAAGCCAAGAGAGCATCAGAATTCTCTCTACTCAACGCCTTTTCGACACAACAGTCGATGTCGTCGCTAATTTTCAGCGGCAACCACCATCAGCAGCAGCCCCATATGGCCTTCCTTGGTACCCCACCCCCAACACAAATGTACATTGGTTCCCATGCTGCCAACATATCCCATTATCCTAGTACTACACAGCTTTGTGATCAATTTGGGCCTGGTGGGCCTGCCCGTTTCTCGAATATGGTGGTTTATAACAGCAACGGTGGAACTGGCCCAATTAGTCCATATTCATCATGTTATGAAGAGGATCATGACCAAAACATGGTGAATTGGCAAAAGGAGTTTAGGTATAGTGGGCCCAATAGTTTGACTTCAATGCAAGTTCTAAAGAAGACTATGGAGAATAATTATGGGAGAGATTGTCATAGGGAGATGGAAAAGAAACTTGATTTATCTTTGCACTTGTAAAAAACAATTAGAAGTTGGAAGTTTTGATTTCAGATTTTAGTTTGAGGCTTAAAACATGGTGAATTAGCCTTAGATCATGACAAAGATATTGATGGAGAATGTGTGTTAATATTCTTTGTAGATATTGTGTCAAATATATTAATGAGATTTGAAGTCGTGACCTTTATGCACAACAAAATCTCAATAATATATTTGACATAATATTTACAATGAATATTAATATATTTTCTATTAGGAAACATAATGAAATTATGTAATAAATCTTTCTACTTTTACTTTCCACATTTTTCTTCTGAGATTTTTTTATGTCGAAAAAAAACTTAAAATTAGTTTGATCAATTAATGTTGTCCATATTAGAATGTTAATCTCAATACTATTTGTTCCGGTATGGAATAAATGCGTTGGAGTGAACCGATATCATTCAAGCATATAAGCTGGTTTGATGTCCAGCAAGACAAAACACGAAACCTAACCTCGGGGGTTGACTGAGGAACGCCTCTCCGATGCCTGAACCAGTAAAGGGTAATAACCGGCATATCTCAAGTGGAGTATAATAATATATGTGAACGTACCTTATGACTCAGATCAAAGGGGTATTTATAGGAGCCGGCAGTGTCCTTGCTAAGGTAGGACTCTGCTCCTATTGGTTGGATACAATTCTATCATCTTCCAATACTTATCTTCAGGCCCATAGGCTGATAGGCATATTAGATATTCAGTGGAGCAAGCCCAAGCCCATATGAAAATGGCCTAGATTAGGAGTACCATCAAGGTATCCTGATAAAACCGGTATGACGTAGTCAACGGCCCTATAGCAGGTGTATTGACCATGACGGTCTATATCG
This sequence comes from Beta vulgaris subsp. vulgaris, assembly GCF_026745355.1. NCBI lineage: Eukaryota > Viridiplantae > Streptophyta > Magnoliopsida > Caryophyllales > Amaranthaceae > Beta > Beta vulgaris. The sequence continues at coordinate 41,073,654 of NC_079208.1, forward strand.
GTTCCTCAGGACCAGTATGGAACTTAGTCAACCCCCATACAACTAGCCCCCAAGCCGGTATGCCTGGTACATGCATGTCTTTCTTAATGAGTAATAAACCGTCATGAATAAAACCGTTTGGAAGTTTTGCAGGAATACCAATCATTTTCTTGGTTTTTGCGCGAATGGTGTCAAAGGTTTTGGAGTAATTGCTCCCCAGCTGTTTACGTACCTCATACCACGTGGCATGATCAAAGACGGGAAGACGAAGAGTCGCCTAATCCAAACCGTTAATTTTCATATAAATAGGCTGTGGATGGCCTCCGCTGCTCATTTTCACTTCACTTGCACCCTCATAGCAATCTTTCTCTCTCTAAACTGCTATCATCTTGTCCGCAATTCATCTTTCAACTTTTCTGCCGGTTGAAATCAGTGTTTGTTCGCCAGCTCAAATTTCCTTCAGCTCTTTTGTTCCAGGTATTTCCCGTAAATTTCCTTCTACAATTCATTCTTCTAAATTATAATAATGTCATCTTGTTATGATTTCCAAAATAATTCTGAGACTTCTTCTTCTATGATCGATAGTGATTTTAATTTCAATAGCACTTCCTCTAGCCTTGTAGTATCTCTTAATTCGCCGGTAGTGGACTATGTTAGAGAACACATGACAAAGAGTCATCATGACTGTAGTACTTCCAGCCAAAACACAACGTCTTGGACAAGGAAGAACATAAGATAAGGAAGTGTTGCGCAAGAGGTGGTTCCGGTCACCTGTGAGGGACGGAGAGCTATTCCAGCCAAAACTCAACGTCTTGGAAGAGAGTCGCTGCTATTGGACCGTCCCTTGGAGGGCGGTAATTTTGGCTACCAGATCTTGAAAGGCATGTAGCTGAAGTACGACATGCTTGTGGACGAGGTCCAAGCAGTCGCTACTGTGCATGCGCATAACTTGGATATGGTAAGCTCACTTATTCTTTTTATTTTTATTTTTATTTTTATAACTAACATATCGGTCCTTTGAAATTTTTTTGTAACCTTTCATCTTCTATCTTTTCAGTCGGCTCAATCTAGCAAGGAGTTGTGTGACCTCTACGCCACTTCCGATCTTCCTATTACGAGGAGGTAGAGAGTCATATGGCTCTTAATGGAAAAATGACCGTCAAGGAGGTGGAGCTGACCACCGCCAAGGATGACCTGAAGGCCGCGAAGGAGGAAGCGAAGAAGGCCCGGGCTGATCTACAGTTGGCCAATGTTCAACACACTCAAATTGTTGCCAAAAAAGATACCGAGCTGCAGACGCTCAGGGAGGAGCTCCGGAAGCCAAGGCCCGGGAGATGAACGTTGTAGCAGAGTACCGCCGGTCTATGGACTTCGTATCTCGTCTCACCAATCGGTATAACGGAGGTGGTCCGCCCCCATGCGGTGTGCAAGGCACGCTGTCCCTGGTATTGAGTGGGAGAAACTGGAGGAAGCTCATGGCTGATGACTTTTCGAGCTCCCGGTTAGTGATGAGCAGCTCGACTTTGAGGTGACGGAAGCGGATATTGCTAACGCCGACCCCGGTGTTGAGCTAGAAGATGATGATGCAGAGGAGGTTAGGGAAGATGCCGGTAACCCTGCTGTAGGAGAGGACCAGAATGACATCATCATTTTTGGATCAAGCTCCCGCTAATACTGATGCTGTCGTGAACAAAGTTGTTGAAGCTATCCCTACCTCTGATGCCGCCTAAGCTTTCTCTTTTTGCGACCTTGCCGCCTGTGGCATGGTTTTTTTTTTTTTGGCTATTTCTGTATTAGCTAGCTTAGGACTGTAATCAACAAATTTATCAATGAAAGTCGCTGTTTTTGGCCCAACTTTGGTGTCGGGTTTATTTTTATTATTTTTATTGTTTACATATTTAGAGCAAGTATGGAAGCACATTCTTAGTCCTGCAGATTTATAGGGCAATTGTCCAGCTAGACACTTATCTTGCATATAACAATTGTTTGCCATTCTCAGTTTCTCCTAACGGCAGATCCACATAGGTCGTTGACCGTTAGAGAACTTATTTCCTCTTGGAAGGTGATCCTTTGGGGGCAGATCCTTGTAGGTCATTGACCGCCAAGGTCCTTGTAGGAAAAGTTGCAGTTAATGGGAGATCCACGTAGGTTATTGACTGCCACTGAATTTATTTCCCAAAGAAACATAGTATAGGTTAGAAGATGCTCATTTTATTAAATAAAACGACTCTTCTCGGTATTTTTGAATTTATTGCCAAATAACCAAACAATGCAAATACCGGCTTTAACTGCCGTACTATTGAATAATTTAAACTATTGGCAACAATGCCTTTATTATTAACTATGCAGTTCATATTAAAACTAGACATAGTGTTTCTTCAGGACGCTGGCGTTCCAGCTAGTCTTGAGCAGTTTGCCCGACATGTCTTCCAGCAAGTATGCTCCTGGGACGATTTCCTCCTTAACTAAGTAAGGTCCTTTCTAGTTAGATGTCAACTTGCCATTTGCATGCGCTTTCCCCGTGGCCGCCGCGGGTCTGAGTACTAGATCTCCCTTTTCTATCGTCCGACTTTGTACTCGCTTGTTATAGGCTTTACTTATCCGGTCCTTGTAAGCAGCTGACCTGAGTTCCGCAGCTAACCTCACCTCCGGTAGGAGATCAAGGACTTCTTTGTGCAAGTTATTATTCAGCTCTGGGTCGTAATTCAGGATCCGCCAGTTAGGTAGCCGTACCTCGACCGGTAATAGTGTCTTTGCTCCGAATGCCAACCTAAATGGGGTTTGTCCGATAGCTTCCTTTTCGGTGGTCCTGTTTGACCCTAATACTGCTGGAACCATATCTGCTAAGCATCTTTCAAATTGTCCAGCTTCTTTTTCAGCGCGTTCAAGATTTGCTTGTTGGCATCTTCTACTTGGCCGTTACTCTGAGGATGGCATACTGATGAGTATGCGAACTTAAGACCGTAAGGGATCAAGAAGGTTTTTATGGGACCGCAATCAAACTTGAAGCCATGGTCTATGACAATCCCCATGGGAATCCCGAATCACATGATCAAATTTTGCCAAATGAATATCTTAACCTGATTGGTCGTTATCTTTGCAGTCCGCTCCGCCTGAATCCATTTTGTGAGGTAGTCAATTCCCATTATTAGGAACTTCCTTCCCCAGGATTCTAGTGTGAATGGTCCTATTATGTCCATCCCCCATTGAGCAAAGGGATGGGGTTAAGGATCGGCTGCAGATCATTTGTCGGCTGGTGGATGACTGGGGTGAATCTCTGACACTTATCACACTTCTTTACGTAGGCCTGTGTGTCTACTAGCACTGTGGGCCAGTAAAATCATGCTCTAAGTGCTTTCAGTGTCAAAGTCATTCAGCGGATATGATTTCCACACACTCCCTCGTGTATTTCTCCGATTATTTTCGTGGCCTCATGGGCCGTTACACACCTTAGGAGTGGGATTGAAAGACCATTTTTTTACAGATGCCCTTGGTAAATGTAGTACCACGTGAATTCTCTTTGAAGCTTTTTCGCTGCCATCTTGTCTTCCGATAGACTATCTGTCAGTTTGTATGTGGTTATATCGTCATACCACTCCTTCCCCTGACTGATTGTGTTTACCGCTGGCGGGGCAGTGTCGATGCTTCTTTCCGGCAACACTTCTATCATTACATTGCGTTTCATGTCGCTTGTACTTGAGCTAGCTAGCTTGGATAGAGCATCGGCCGCCATATTCTCCGTTCTTGGTACCAACTTGACGTCAAAGCTCTATAATCCAGCTATCTGCGCTTAACCCTGTTCAAGTACTTTCGCATGACGGGCTCACCGGCTTCGTACGCACCCTCTATCTGGCTGGACACTAGCTGTAAATCCGTCAGCATGATTATTCTCTTGGCTCCCGCCACTATTCTTAGAATGATGCTAGCTAGGGCAGCTTCACACTCGGCCTCGTTGTTGGAGGCTTTGAAGCCAGAACGGACAACGTACTCGAATGTTTCCCCCTCTGGGACGTCGGCGCCCGTTTGGGCAGCGGAGCCGTTCACTGCTATCTGATAGGTGCCAGCCGACTCGATGGTTTCTTCATATGTCGTTTTGACAATGAAGTCGGCCAAAGTTTGGGCCTTGATGCCCGTACGAGGCCGGTACTCGATGTCAAACTCTGACAATTCTATAGCCCACTTAAGTAATCAGCCGGTCGTATCTAGATTGTGAAGTGCTTTCTCCAAGGGTTGATTCGTGAGTACCTGGATGGTATGAGAGTCGAAGTATGGCCTAAGCTTTCACGCCGCTATGAGTACGACATATGCCATTTTTTCCACCAACTCGTACCTCTGTTCTGCCCCACCCATTACATGGCTTATGAAATGGGAGCTTTGCTGCCTCTTCTTTTCTACTAACAACACAGCTGTCAGCGTCTTCTTTGATACCGAGATGTACAACTGCAGCTTATCTCCTAGCTCGGGTCGGGTGATGGTCGGCAGCCTTTTGAAGTGCTCCTTTACTCCTTCAAAAGCTTGCTTATGTTCGTCTACCCATTCGAACTTCTTATTCCCTTGCAGGACTTTGAAGAATGGTAAGGCTTTTTCCGCCGATTTGTAGACGAATCTAGTCAATGCCACCATTCTTCCTGTCAGCGTTTGTATATCATGGATAATCTTTGGTTCCAGAAGCTTGCTGATTGCCTTGACCTTATCAGGTTCACGTCTATCCCCCTCTTGCTGACCATGAAGCCAAGGAACTTGCCGTACCTAACCCCAAATACACACTTCTTAGGGTTCAGCTTCATTTGGTGCTTGCGGAGGGTCGCAAAGGTTTCTTCAAGGTCGACGACGTGGGCCTCCTCTATGAGGCTCTTCACAATGCTATCGTCCATATATACCTTTATATTCCGGCCTTTTTGGTGCTCAAAAATCTTATCCACCAGCTTCTCATAACTAGTGCTGGCACTCTTCAGATCGAATGGCATAACCTTGTAAGCATAAACTCCTGCATCGATGATGAATGCTGTCTTGTTCCTATCAGATTCTAGGAGGCTGATCTGGTGATATCCTGAATAAGCATCCATGAAGCTGAGTAGGGCATGGCCGCTAGTGGAGTCTATCAGCTGGTCAATACTGGGTAATGGGTAACAGTCTATGGGACATGCTTTGTTGAGGTCGGTAAAGTCTACACACATTCGCCAGGACCCATTCGCCTTTTTGACCATTACCACGTTCACCAGCCATTCCAGGTAGTCACATGGTTCGATGAAATTTTCCGCCAACAGTTTATCAACTTCTTCCTTGATGGCAACATTATTGTAACACCCCGATAATTCTCTCTTTCTAAAAAATACTTTTATAATAACCTTACAGAATTACCCAAGCATTATCGCCCGTGTGATAACGTTTCGGCTTACTCAGAATTTTGCAGCGGAAAACAACTTATTATAAATCAACTTTATTAAAACTTATGAAACCGAACAATTGTCAGAACTAAACACACCAACTTAAAACCATTGTCTGAAAACATAAGCTCTTATGAAAACAACTTAAATGAAACTAATAATATAAGAGTCTCTCCATTCCAGATTCCCCAATGATATGCATCCTCGAACCTGTAATGTCAATGCCGTCTCAACTCTGCTCCCCCGAAGGATCACCACAGGATCAATAGGCAAAGCCATGATCACAAACACAGACAAGCACGTAATCAGCAAACTAAACATGATACTACAAAAAAATATAACTTGCAGGAATAAATAATAATAAAATATATAATAATCTGCAGACGACTCTTACTGAACTAGACTCTAAACTTCATTTATTTCTTTAAATGGAATAGTTATTGGACGAGTTGTCTATACTAGAAAATAGGAAATATGGGAGCTACCACATATTCGAAAATTGACCTGCGATATCGAGGAACCTTTAAACTAATGAGGAAAGGTGATCAATCCAATCCTAGGAAAGACATGGGCTACCACCATGTACTCCAACCCTTAGTGTCCAACTCTAGACGTGCACCAGTCTAAAGTCTATAACCTATTCTCGTTTCACTTTACAAATCTGTAAGCCACTTTTACGCTCTAAAAGTCTCCCACTACGAATTCTCCGCCTGAAAAATAAAATAATGAAATAAATATCTCGTACTAAAAATTTACAGCAACTTTAAAACAATCAAAACCCCCTTAAACGTGTTTAAAATCGTTTTTACGTATCAAACTTTCGCTATTTTTTTAATCTCTAGTATAGTACAACTATTCAAGTGATTAAAAATCCTATAAAACACTTAAAATACTTATTTTCTGAAATTGCAGCACTTATAAACTTTAATAACTCTTCTTAAAACATATAAACATGTTTAAAATCATAAATTAAAACAATCTCATAGTGTATAACATACAACTATGGTTTTCTAGTAATTAAAACCCTAAAAAACCATACTTTGATAAATAAAACTTCAATTTAAAAATAATAACAATTGAAAATTTATTCTTTCAATATATAATATATATGAAATTAATATATAAGAAAACGAGGAAAAGAATTAAAAGGAAAAAGGAAGAAAGAGTGAAATACCGAAATCGCGAGAGAACTATGGCAGCAAAATCGCAAAACTTGCAGAGGCCATAACTAATAGAATAAGAATCGGAATTGAGTGATTCTTGAGCCTAAATTCAATAACTTTTCAAGATCTACAACTCTCAAGAAGGAAGTTTTGGCTTAAAATGAACGGAACTATGAGAAATCTGACCAATCAGATTCGGGTGAGAGAAAAAAAACGAGTGAAGAGAGGAAAAAGAAAGTGACGTGAGATTGAGAGAAAAATAATGTGTAGGGTGAAATAATTTGGGTTTTAGGATATTTAAATAGAGGCTTTTCCTTTTGGGCTTAGAAAGAAGATTTTAATAATTAAAACTTTGATGACTAATAAGATGGACTCATTGGACTTTAGTCATCAAATAACCCTTTCCCTTTATATCACTTTTGGGCTTTTGATTCCATTAAGCTTCCTTTTCAAATACGCTTTTAATAATTAAAATCTTATTAAAACATGCTTAATTAAAACATTACAAATTTTATTAAGCTATGAAAAATATTTTTAGTTGACTTTTAAAATAGTCAACCCTTTTAAAAGTCAAATCATTTTCCAAACTCATTTGGATTTAAATATACTACATAAATACTTTAATATATTTATGAAAATCCTTTAAAATTTGGGGGATTAGTCTACCCCCTTAAAAGAAGTTTCGTCCCGAAACTTAACACAAAATCCTCGTACTTTCAAAAGTTGAACTCATCATTTCGAAAACTTTTGGAGAAAAAGGTAGTGCCTCTCGTGCACTTTCCCATTTTTAAAACACTTGTGTTACTTATGAACACTTTTCTTATGCGGAGACTCTACTTCTTTTGCACTAACATGTGCAACTTGCCTAACATAGGCATACATATGCATGAAAATCTCATAAATAAAGACAAAAGCGCGAAATTTATCGCATTCTACACCCCTTAAAGAAAACGAGTTACGCCCTCGTAACTCACCTCAAGGAATAGGTCTGGATATTTTTCCTTCATATCCTCCTCGGCCTCCCACGTTGCCTCTTCTGACTCGTGGTTAGACCAAAGAACTTTGACAATATGAACATCTTTGTTGCGCGTACTACGCACTTTCCTGTCGAGAATCTTGACAGGTCTTGTCTCATATGTGAGGCTACTATCTATCTGCACTCTTTCAGGCTCTAACACATGACGCTCGTCAGGGATATAACGCTTAAGTTGAGATATGAAATACATCATGCATCTTTTCAAACTCCATTGGCAATGCCAATCTATAGCTACTTTCCCAATGCGCTCCAAAATCTCATATGGGCCTACATATTTAGCACTTAGCTTGCCCTTTTTCCCAAATCTCATAACGCCTTTAGTGGGTGATACTTTCAAGAATACTTTATCACCGACAGCAAACTCATCTTCGCGACGTTTTAAATCTGCATACTTTTCTGCCTATCTGTGCAGCTTGAATTTGAGCCTGAATCAATATGACATTCTTGACGGTTCCTCAACAAATTCAGTCCCCAAAACTATATTTTCGCTAAAGTCATTCCAGCAAATGGGACTTCTACACTTCCGTCCATATAATGCCACAAAAGGTGCCATCTTTATACTCGCATGGTAACTATTGTTGTAAGAAAACTCAATCAAATCTAATTGGTCCTCCCAACTTCCTTGAAAATCGATTGCACACGCTCTCAACATATCCTCCATAGTCTGATTAGTCCTCTCAGTCTGACCATCGGTCGCAGGGTGAAAGGCGGTACTCATTTTCAATGTTGTCCCAAGGTTTAATTGGACCTTTTTCCAGAACTTAGATAGAAATCTAGAGTCACGATCCGAGATAATGTCCTTTGGAACTCCATGCAATCTCACTACATGTTTGATATAGGTCTTAGCGAGTTGCTTCTTTTTCCATGTCTCCTTAATAGGTATGAACACGGCGGACTTGGTCAGTCTATCCACAATAACCCAAATGGTATCATTTCCACTCTTCGTTTTGGGTAAGGCAGTCACAAAGTCCATTGAAATAGAATCCCATTTCCATCCAGGAACCTCTAACGAATGAACCTTTCCCATAGGTCTCTTATGGTCAATCTTCACTTTTTGACAGGTCAGACACTTAGACACATATTCAACTACTTCTCGCTTCATGTTCGGCCACCAATAGATCACCTTAAGGTCTTTGTACAGCTTGTCACCCCCAGGGTGCACAGAATATGGAGTATTGTGCCCCTCGTCCATAAGACGTCACTTAAGGTCATTGCACTTCTATGGTACACACCACCTCCCTTTAAACCCTAGAATCCCATCATCATGAATCTTGAAGTCTACTTCCTTACCTTGCTTCATTTTCTCCTTGATCTTGTCTAGGTGCTCATCCCCGACTTGACCCTCAATAATCTCGTCGAAAACTGACTTCCCAAAGAAAGATTACTAATTCTAGTCTCACTTTCCCCAGGATTTAAAATTTCCAGATTCAACCTTTGCATATCTCTACACAACTCCTCAGGGACTATCAAAGCACTCAAGCTATGACTCGATTTTTGACTCAAGGCGTCAGCAACCACATTTGCTTTCCCCTCATGATACTGGATGTCTAAATCGTAATCCTTAATCAACTCCAGCCATCTTCTTTGCCTCATATTCAAGTCTTTTTGAGTGAAAATGTACCTCAAGCTCTTATGGTCTGTAAATATCTTACAAGTTGCTCCATAAAGATAATGTCTCCAAATTTTCAATGCAAACACTATGGTATCTAACTCTAAATCATGGGTAGGGTAATTAGCCTCATAAGGTTTCAATTGACGCGACGCATAAGCTATTACCTTACCATTCTGTTGCAACACACAACCCAAACCATTTTTCGAAGCATCACTATAGACCTCAAATCCCTCATTCCCATCAGGTATCACTCAATATAATTGGGTTATGATGGTTTTCTACTCTATTAACTTGCCTGACAATTCTATTAACTTGTCTGGCAGACATGGTTAGGGATCTACAACAAATAACCCATAATGGTTTAGCACTCTCTCTAACGTGTTCCCACAAATAACAAGAGGTAAACAAAAACAAAGGCATATAAATATACACTTTGCAGGCAAGAATTATAAACAGTTAGCAGGGAAGAAAAATATTTATGCATCAATAGTAGGGAAGTATAATAATAATGCACTTATTACAAAAAAATGATAATGTGCAGATTTGCAGGGAAGAAAAATAATAATGATGCTGAACTAACTTCCTGATGCAGACATATAATGTTTCCATCTTATATGCCCTTCTTATACTACCCATTCTCACAATGCAATACTATAAACCTTAGGGAGCGTTTGGTTCACATGATTCTGGTATCAGGTATGGGTTTAGAATGAGCAAAACCCATACCTAGTGTTTGTTTTATTATTTGATAGATTTAAAACCCATACCTCAAACCCATAAGGTATGGGGTTTAGAAACCCAAGGGGGGAGGTGGGTTTGGCTCATACCAATACCTCTAGGTATTAAATAGAAGAAAAAGTTTCATTCCCAAATAAAAACCAAACACATGGTATTAGGTATCAAGTTCCAAACCTATACCACCTTGATTTCATTCCTCATTCCAAACCCATACCACTATGTGAACCAAACGCCCAAGGCATGAAAAATAATGCAGACACTTTTGTCAATAATATTACTCCAGTGCCTGAAAATAACTTTTGGAAAAAAAAAAACAATTTCGGACCACCGAGTCACTCGAAAAAAAAAAAAAAATTTTCGGACGCAACACTTTTTCGAATTTTTTTTTTCTCGCCGAACTCAAAATTCGAACCCTTAATTCTTCCGAAAAATAATTTCGGTGTTTATAAAAAAGTTTCTGAAATAAAACGTAGGAGCAATACTAAGGTTTCCTCCAAATAACTAATAAGCTAGGTAACTTACTAAGCTAAAGTCACTTAATAAGCTAGTTAGTTAGGCGCCTATAAGTCTTAAACTAACCTAAAGCTCCCTGATACCACTTTGTAACACCCCGATAATTCTCTCTTTCTAGAAAATACTTTTATAATAACCTTAGAGAATTACCCAGGCATTATCGCCCGTGTGATAACGTTTCGGCTTACTCAGAATTTTGCAGCGGAAAACAACTTATTAAAAATCAACTTTATTAAAACTTATGAAACCGAAAACAATTGTCAGAACTAAACACACCAACTTAAAACCATTGTCTGAAAACATAAGCTCCTATGAAAACAACTTAAATGAAACTAATAATACAAGAGTCTCTCCATTCCAGATTCCCCAATGATATACATCTTCGAACCTGTAATGTCAATGCCGTCTCAACTCTACTCCTCCGAAAGATCACCACAGGATCAATAGGCAAAGCTATAATCACAAACACAGACAAGCACGTAATCAGCAAAGCTGAGTACTACATATCAGACATACATAACCCTAAACATGATACTACAAAAAATATAACTTGCAGGAATAAATAATAATAAAACATATAATAATCTGCAGATGACTCTTACTGAACTAGACTCTAAACTTCATTTATTTCTTTAAATGGAATAGTTATTGGACGAGTTGTCTATACTAGAAAATAGGAAATATGGGAGCTACCACATATTCCAAAATTGACCTGCGATATCGAGGAACCTTTAAACTAATGAGGAAAGGTGATCAATCCAATCCTAGGAAAGCCATGGGCTACCACCATGTACTCCAACCCTTAGTGTCCAACTCTAGGCGTGCACCAGTCTAAAGTTTATAACCTATTCTCGTTTCACTTTACGTCGCATACATTTTAATACTTGTGTTGCCACCAACCAAGCAAATAACACATAACTAATAATCACATAATCATCACAGAAATCCTTTTTATCTTAGAATTAACAAGTGTTCACAACTTATCAATCAAGACTCCTTTAACTTCTTTTTATACTTTACCAACTTACTTGTTGAACTCAGTCTACAATAACAACTACCTCTATATAGGTATAACTTGTACTTACCAAATAAGATCCACGGTTCTTATAAGATAAATAAATAATACTCAAGAATCCATGTAACACATGATTCCATCTTACTTACATTAATTCACTCACGAATTAATACATAAACTGGACTTATCTGCTTGCATCAAACTTCCATACAAACATTCATACTCATAAATACTTCTAGTTTACATGTAGCACACAGGCAAATAACATGTAAAACAATTCCAGTAAATCATATATATGAACAAATAGAGTCCTATACATGATACTAATAAATAAAACATCCTTAAAACATGTTTCTAAATCATATAGCACGTAGACAATGTACGTACCTTGTATAAACGAATCTGTAGGCCACTTTTACGCTCTAAAAGTCTCCCACTACGAATTCTCCGCCTAGAAAATAAAATAATGAAATAAATATCTTGTACTAAAAATTTACAGCAACTTTAAAACGATCAAAACTCCTTTAAACGTGTTTTAAAATCGTTTTTACGTATCAACCTTTCGCTATTTTTTTAATCCCTAGTATAATACAACTATTCTAGTGATTAAAAATCCTTTAAAACTCTTAAAATACTTATTTTCTGAAATAATTGCAGCACTTATAAACCTTAATAACTCTCTTTAAAACATATAAACATGTTTAAAATCATAAATTAAAACAATCTCATAGTGTATAACATACAACTATGGTTTTCTAGTAATTAAAACCCTAAAAAAAACCATACTTTGATAAATAAAACTTCAATTTAAAAATAATAACAATTGAAAATTTATTCTTTCAATATATAATATATATGAAATTAATATATGAGAAAACGGGGAAAAGAATCAAAAGGAAACAGGAAGAAAAAGAGTGAAATACCGAAATCGCGAGAGACCTATGGCAGCAAAATCGCTAAACTTGCAGAGGCCATAACTAATAGAATAAGAATCGGAATTGAGTGATTCTTGAGCCTAAATTCAATAACTTTTCAAGATCTACAACTCTCAAGAAGGAAGTTTTGGCTTAAAATGAACGGAACTATGAGAAATCTGACCAATCAGATTCGGGTGAGAGAAAAAAAACGAGTGAAGAGAGGAAAAAGAAAGTGACGTGAGATTGAGAGAAAAATAATGTGTAGGGTGAAATAATTTGGGGTTTTAGGATATTTAAATAGAGGCTTTTCCTTTTGGGCTTAGAAAAAGAGATTTTAATAATTAAAACTTTGATGACTAATAAGATGGACTCATTAGGACTTTAGTCATCAAATAACCCTTTCCCTTTATATCACTTTTGGGCTTTTGATTCCATTAAGCTTCCTTTTCAAATACGCTTTTAATAATTAAAATTCTTATTAAAACATGCTTAATTAAAACATTACAAATTTTATTAAGCTATGAAAAATATTTTTAGTTGACTTTTAAAATAGTCAACCCTTTTTAAAAGTCAAATCATTTTCCAAACTCATTTGGATTTAAATAAAACTACATAAATACTTTAATATATTTATGAAAATCCTTTAAAATTGTGGGGGTTTACAGTCTACCCCCCTTAAAAGAAGTTTCGTCCCGAAACTTAACACAAAACCTCGTACTTTCAAAAGTTGAACTAACATTTCGAAAACTTTTGGAGAAAAAGGTAGTGCCTCTCGTGCACTTTCCCATTTTTAAAACACTTGTGTTACTTATGAACACTTTTCTTATGCGGAGACTCTACTTCTTTTGCACTAACATGTGCAATTGCCCAACATAGGCATACATATGCATGAAAATCTCATAAATAATAGACAAAAGCGCGAAATTTATCGCATTCTACCCCCTTAAAGAAAACGAGTTACGCCCTCGTAACTCACCTCAAGGAATAGGTCTGGATATTTTTCCTTCATATCCTCCTCGGCCTCCCACGTTGCCTCTTCTGACTCGTGGTTAGACCAAAGAACTTTGACAATATGAACATCTTTGTTCGCGTACTACGCACTTTCCTGTCGAGAATCTTGACAGGTCTTTTCTCATATGTGAGGCTACTATCTATCTGCACTCTTTCAGGCTCTAACACATGACGCTTCAGGGATATAACGCTTAAGTTGAGATATATGAAATACATCATGCATCTTTTCAAACTCCATTGGCAATGCCAATCTATCAGCTACTTTCCCAATGCGCTCCAAAATCTCATATGGGCCTACATATTTAGCACTTAGCTTGCCCTTTTTCCCAAATCTCATAACGCCTTTAGTGGGTGATACTTTCAAGAATACTTTATCACCGACAGCAAACTCATCTTCGCGACGTTTTAAATCTGCATAGCTTTTCTGCCTATCTTGTGCAGCTTGAATTTGAGCCTGAATCAATATGACATTCTTGACGGTTTCCTCAACAAATTCAGTCCCCAAAACTATATTTTCGCTAAAGTCATTCCAGCAAATGGGACTTCTACACTTCCGTCCATATAATGCCACAAAAGGTGCCATCTTTATACTCGCATGGTAACTATTGTTGTAAGAAAACTCAATCAAATCTAATTGGTCCTCCCAACTTCCTTGAAAATCGATTGCACACGCTCTCAACATATCCTCCATAGTCTGATTAGTCCTCTCAGTCTGACCATCGGTCGCAGGGTGAAAGCTGTACTCATTTTCAATGTTGTCCCAAGGTTTAATTGGACCTTTTTCCAGAACTTAGATAGAAATCTAGAGTCACGATCCGAGATAATGTCCTTTGGAACTCCATGCAATCTCACTACATGTTTGATATAGGTCTTAGCGAGTTGCTTCTTTTTCCATGTCTCCTTAATAGGTATGAACACGGCGGACTTGGTCAGTCTATCCACAATAACCCAAATGGTATCATTTCCACTCTTCGTTTTGGGTAAGGCAGTCACAAAGTCCATTGAAATAGAATCCCATTTCCATCCAGGAACCTCTAACGAATGAACCTTTCCCATAGGTCTCTTATGGTCAATCTTCACTTTTGACAGGTCAGACACTTAGACACATATTCAACTACTTCTCGCTTCATGTTCGGCCACCAATAGATCACCTTAAGGTCTTTGTACAGCTTGTCACCCCCAGGGTGCACAGAATATGGAGTATTGTGCCCCTCGTCCATAAGACGTCACTTAAGGTCATTGCACTTCTATGGTACACACCACCTCCCTTTAAACCTAGAATCCCATCATCATGAATCTTGAAGTCTACTTCCTTACCTTGCTTCATTTTCTCCTTGATCTTGTCTAGGTGCTCATCCCCGACTTGACCCTCAATAATCTCGTCGAAAACTGACATTCCCAAAGAAAGATTACTAATTCTAGTCTCACTTTCCCCAGGATTTAAAATTTCCAGATTCAACCTTTGCATATCTCTACACAACTCCTCAGGGACTATCAAAGCACTCAAGCTATGACTCGATTTTTGACTCAAGGCGTCAGCAACCACATTTGCTTTCCCCTCATGATACTGGATGTCTAAATCGTAATCCTTAATCAACTCCAGCCATCTTCTTTGCCTCATATTCAAGTCTTTTTGAGTGAAAATGTACCTCAAGCTCTTATGGTCTGTAAATATCTTACAAGTTGCTCCATAAAGATAATGTCTCCAAATTTTCAATGCAAACACTATGGTATCTAACTCTAAATCATGGGTAGGGTAATTAGCCTCATAAGGTTTCAATTGACGCGACGCATAAGCTATTACCTTACCATTCTGTTGCAACACACAACCCAAACCATTTTTCGAAGCATCACTATAGACCTCAAATCCCTCATTCCCATCAGGTATCACTCAATATAATTGGGTTATGATGGTTTTCTACTCTATTAACTTGCCTGACAATTCTATTAACTTGTCTGGCAGACATGGTTAGGGATCTACAACAAATAACCCATAATGGTTTAGCACTCTCTCTAACGTGTTCCCACAAATAACAAGAGGTAAACAAAAACAAAGGCATATAAATATACACTTTGCAGGCAAGAATTATAAACAGTTAGCAGGGAAGAAAAATATTTATGCATCAATAGTAGGGAAGTATAATAATAATGCACTTATTACAAAAAAATGATAATGTGCAGATTTGCAGGGAAGAAAAATAATAATGATGCTGAACTAACTTCCTGATGCAGACATATAATGTTTCCATCTTATATGCCCTTCTTATACTACCCATTCTCACAATGCAATACTATAAACCTTAGGGAGCGTTTGGTTCACATGATTCTGGTATCAGGTATGGGTTTAGAATGAGCAAAACCCATACCTAGTGTTTGTTTTATTATTTGATAGATTTAAAACCCATACCTCAAACCCATAAGGTATGGGGTTTAGAAACCCAAGGGGGGAGGTGGGTTTGGCTCATACCAATACCTCTAGGTATTAAATAGAAGAAAAAGTTTCATTCCCAAATAAAAACCAAACACATGGTATTAGGTATCAAGTTCCAAACCTATACCACCTTGATTTCATTCCTCATTCCAAACCCATACCACTATGTGAACCAAACGCCCAAGGCATGAAAAATAATGCAGACACTTTTGTCAATAATATTACTCCAGTGCCTGAAAATAACTTTTGGAAAAAAAAAAACAATTTCGGACCACCGAGTCACTCGAAAAAAAAAAAAAAATTTTCGGACGCAACACTTTTTCGAATTTTTTTTTTCTCGCCGAACTCAAAATTCGAACCCTTAATTCTTCCGAAAAATAATTTCGGTGTTTATAAAAAAGTTTCTGAAATAAAACGTAGGAGCAATACTAAGGTTTCCTCCAAATAACTAATAAGCTAGGTAACTTACTAAGCTAAAGTCACTTAATAAGCTAGTTAGTTAGGCGCCTATAAGTCTTAAACTAACCTAAAGCTCCCTGATACCACTTTGTAACACCCCGATAATTCTCTCTTTCTAGAAAATACTTTTATAATAACCTTAGAGAATTACCCAGGCATTATCGCCCGTGTGATAACGTTTCGGCTTACTCAGAATTTTGCAGCGGAAAACAACTTATTAAAAATCAACTTTATTAAAACTTATGAAACCGAAAACAATTGTCAGAACTAAACACACCAACTTAAAACCATTGTCTGAAAACATAAGCTCCTATGAAAACAACTTAAATGAAACTAATAATACAAGAGTCTCTCCATTCCAGATTCCCCAATGATATACATCTTCGAACCTGTAATGTCAATGCCGTCTCAACTCTACTCCTCCGAAAGATCACCACAGGATCAATAGGCAAAGCTATAATCACAAACACAGACAAGCACGTAATCAGCAAAGCTGAGTACTACATATCAGACATACATAACCCTAAACATGATACTACAAAAAATATAACTTGCAGGAATAAATAATAATAAAACATATAATAATCTGCAGATGACTCTTACTGAACTAGACTCTAAACTTCATTTATTTCTTTAAATGGAATAGTTATTGGACGAGTTGTCTATACTAGAAAATAGGAAATATGGGAGCTACCACATATTCCAAAATTGACCTGCGATATCGAGGAACCTTTAAACTAATGAGGAAAGGTGATCAATCCAATCCTAGGAAAGCCATGGGCTACCACCATGTACTCCAACCCTTAGTGTCCAACTCTAGGCGTGCACCAGTCTAAAGTTTATAACCTATTCTCGTTTCACTTTACGTCGCATACATTTTAATACTTGTGTTGCCACCAACCAAGCAAATAACACATAACTAATAATCACATAATCATCACAGAAATCCTTTTTATCTTAGAATTAACAAGTGTTCACAACTTATCAATCAAGACTCCTTTAACTTCTTTTTATACTTTACCAACTTACTTGTTGAACTCAGTCTACAATAACAACTACCTCTATATAGGTATAACTTGTACTTACCAAATAAGATCCACGGTTCTTATAAGATAAATAAATAATACTCAAGAATCCATGTAACACATGATTCCATCTTACTTACATTAATTCACTCACGAATTAATACATAAACTGGACTTATCTGCTTGCATCAAACTTCCATACAAACATTCATACTCATAAATACTTCTAGTTTACATGTAGCACACAGGCAAATAACATGTAAAACAATTCCAGTAAATCATATATATGAACAAATAGAGTCCTATACATGATACTAATAAATAAAACATCCTTAAAACATGTTTCTAAATCATATAGCACGTAGACAATGTACGTACCTTGTATAAACGAATCTGTAGGCCACTTTTACGCTCTAAAAGTCTCCCACTACGAATTCTCCGCCTAGAAAATAAAATAATGAAATAAATATCTTGTACTAAAAATTTACAGCAACTTTAAAACGATCAAAACTCCTTTAAACGTGTTTTAAAATCTTTTTACGTATCAACCTTTCGCTATTTTTTTAATCCCTAGTATAATACAACTATTCTAGTGATTAAAAATCCTTTAAAACTCTTAAAATACTTATTTTCTGAAATAATTGCAGCACTTATAAACCTTAATAACTCTCTTTAAAACATATAAACATGTTTAAAATCAATAAATTAAAACAATCTCATAGTGTATAACATACAACTATGGTTTTCTAGTAATTAAAACCCTAAAAAACCATACTTTGATAAATAAAACTTCAATTTAAAAATAATAACAATTGAAAATTTATTCTTTCAATATATAATATATATGAAATTAATATATGAGAAAACGGGGAAAAGAATCAAAAGGAAACAGGAAGAAAAAGAGTGAAATACCGAAATCGCGAGAGACCTATGGCAGCAAAATCGCTAAACTTGCAAAGGCCATAACTAATAGAATAAGAATCGGAATTGAGTGATTCTTGATCCTAAATTCAATAACTTTTCGAGATCTACAACTTTCAAGAAGGAAGTTTTGGCTTAAAATGAACGGAACTATGAGAAATCTGGCCAATCAGATTCGGGTGAGAGAAAAAAAACGAGTGAAGAGAGGAAAAAGAAAGTGACGTGAGATTGAGAGAAAAATAATGTGTAGGGTGAAATAATTTGGGGTTTTAGGATATTTAAATAGAGGCTTTTCCTTTTGGGCTTAGAAAAAGAGATTTTAATACTTAAAACTTTGATGATTAATAAGATGGACTCATTAGGACTTTTGTCATCAAATAACCCTTTCCCTTTTTATCACTTTTGGGCTTTTGATTCCATTAAGCTTCCTTTTCAAATACGCTTTTAATAATTAAAACTCTTATTAAAACATGCTTAATTAAAACATTACAAATTTTATTAAGCTATGAAAAATATTTTTAGTTGACTTTTAAAATAGTCAACCCTTTTTAAAAGTCAAATCATTTTCCAAACTCATTTGGATTTAAATAAAACTACATAAATACTTTAATATATTTATGAAAATCCTTTAAAATTGTGGGGGATTACAATTATTTTCCGCAGAAAAGTTTCTTTTCTTTTGTTTTACAGGCCTCACGTCCTCATTGACGTTTAATCGGTAAACCATGAACGCCGGGTCAATCCCCGGGCATTTCATCTGCCAAGAACGCAAAGACTTCTGTGTGGTTGCGCAGAAGACTTATCAAGTTGACCTTGACATAGTCCGCCAAATCGGCCCCAATCTTGACCGTTCTCTCTGGCCTTTGCAGCTCAAGGCTGATTTCTTCCGTCTCGCCTTTTGGGCTAAGTCTCGGCAAGTCTTTCAGCCTTCCCTCGAAGTCTTCCATTGATAAGTCCCTTTTGGCCTTATTTTCCGCCCTGCGCCTCTTTCTCTCTGATGGTAGCTTTTCTGCCGGTCGCTTGTGATTAGAATTCTGTAGAGCCGTTAGGTAACATGCCCTAGATGACTCTTGATTCTCTTTTACTTTTTTCGGCCTTCCTGTGTTTGACGCATAAATCATCGTCAAATGGTAGGTGGATACCACCGCCTGTACATCGTGGATTAACGGTCGTCCAATGATGGCGTTATATGCGGCCGGGACGTCGACCACCAGAAACTCTACCATCAAGTCCCTGGATTGGAACCCTTCTCTGATCTTGACCGGCAGCTTGATGGTGCCCTCGGGGACAACAGACGCCCTGGTTAACCCGATCCCATGACACGAGATCGGTTTTAGACACGACACCCCAAGACCCATTTTCTCAAATGTGTCCATGAACAGGATGTTGGCGGAGCTGCCGCCATCCACCAGGATGCGATGAACCATTTAAGTTGAGATCTGCAAAGATACTACCAAGGGGTCATCATGAGGATAAATGATCCCCTTAGCATCCTCTGACGTAAATGCTACCGACATCATGCTTGGGTGACCGACCACTGTCCGGTGTTATTGTAGTTCACCTGGTGCCAAACCTCTTTTAGGTTAGCCTTAGCACTGTGGATACTACCTCCGTGCGCCAGTCCTCCTGAGATAAGATAAATCTCGGTGACCCGCTTCTTTACCGACTTCCTACTGCTGTCTTAGTCTCCTCTTTGAGGGTTTCTTCGATCTGTTCTTGCTTGGTACTGCTTGAAGTAACCTCTTCGTACCACGTCTTTGATCCCGTCTCTCAAATCTTTACAGTCATCGGTGATATGACCGTAATCACGGTGAAAGTCACACCACTTCAACTTATCCCGGCCCATATAGAACATCTTCTTGGGCCTCTGCCACTTATCGTCCTTTTTGTGGAGCTCATAACTCTCGGATCTGGACATTGTTAGAAGAGTGTAATTTCAATAATTCTCAGATCGCCCTTCATGTCCTTTTTTCGCCGAATTACTCTCCTATTTTCTTCCAAAGCTGACCGGCATTTTGTCTTTTTGGAACTTCTCTTTATCCTCCTCCTTTTCGTCTCCTTCGGGTCGCTTTGCAGCCGCCACCTTGTCAACTTCCTCTCCCCGGAAAAGCAGGCTAGTTAACTTTTTGCGACCTAGGTAGCTTCTGAAGGCAGTTCCTTCTCTTAACCCTGTCATCAAAGCTAGGACTGCTACCTCTTGCTGCAAGCTGGGAATAATGATGGCTTCGGAGTTGAAGCGTCCTATGTAATCCCTCAAGCTTTTCGTCTCTCCCTGCTTGATAGACATCAATTCGCCGGCAGTTTTCTCCCTACGCTTGTTGTTGACGAAATGCGTCACGAACATTGAAGTGAGCTCCCGGAAGTCAAAGACAGGTCCCGGTGGTATGCTCCTGAACCAGGTCTTGGCTAGCCCAGACAGAGTAGAAGGGAGAATTTTACACCATACCGAGTAGGTATTAGTGTACAACAACACGCGTCCTTCATACGTCGAGATGTAATCCTCCAGAATTGTCTTACCGTTATTATTACATGTCGGCATCTTGATTTTCTCCATAGGCTCCTGGAGTATAGCCGTCGAGAAAGGGGAATTATGAAGATATACTGGTGCTCTTCGCCGATATTCGCTTTCTCTCCTAGGCTGAGTTGACTGCTGGATCTTAGTGAACTGATCCTCCTCTTAACCTCCACCTTCCAGTGGCTCCGTGGGAGTCTTGGAATTCTCCACTTGATCCTGATCATTCCAGCCTCGGTCACCCTGGCGGCCCGTTGCGAAAGAACGCATCTTTCTCACAGGACTATGTGGCCTACTTAGGGGACGATTGTCGGTATGATCGGTCGGTGAAGTCTGGCTCACCATGGCTTGGAATACCTCCGCAGCGCTCCTGAGTTGTTCACTCCTCTTCACCTCCACCCCCAGTGGCTCCGTGGGAGTCTTGGAATTCTCCACCTGATCCTGATCATTCCGGCCTTGGTCACCCTGGTGGCCCATTGCGAAAGAACGCATCTTTCTCACAGGATTATGAGGTCTACTTAGGGGACGCTTGCCGGTATGACCGGTCGGTGAAGTCTGGCTCACCATGGCTTCAAAGACCTCCGCAGCAGTCCTGAGTTGTTCAGGGGTGAACATATGTGGGAGAGCTTCAAAGTTATTTGCTGAGGGGTCCCATTAACACTTTTCCCCTTATCAATAGGTGGCTTTGAAGATCCCAGTGGTGATTTCCGAGTAGAACATTGTTCTCATCAATTTTCAGTATCCCAAAAGTCTACTTAGGATCCATGAGAGTGGTATGCTGGCAAAATTATGTTTTAAGACTAAAGGTATGATTCGCCCCTCCTTCTAGCGCCAATTGTTCCGGTATGGAATAAATGCGTTGGAGTGAACAGGTATCCTTCAAGCGTATAAGCTGGTTTGATGTCCTGCAAGACAGAACACGTAAACCAACGTCGTGGGTTGATCCGAAGAACGCCCCGCCGATGCCTAAGTCAGTAAAGGTTAATAGTCGGTATATCTCAAGTAGAGTATAATAATATATGTGAATGTACCTTATGACTCAGTTCAAAGGGGTATTTATAGGAGCCGACAATGTGCTTGCTAAGGTAGGACTCTGCTTCTATTGGTTGGATACAATTCTATCCTCTTCCAATACTTATCTTAAGGCCCATAGGCATATTAGATAATCACCAGATCAGACCCATGCCCATATGAGAATGGCCTAGGTTAGGAGTACCATCAAGGTATCTTGATAAAATCAGTATGACGTAGTCAACGACCCTATAGCAAATGTATTGACAATGACGGTCTGTACTGGTTCCTCATGACTGTTATGGAACTTAATCAACCCCCATACACTATTATTTATAAGTTTGATGAATGAGAACGGAATAGCCCTCCACCACTTAATTTCATTAACTCTTCGAAAGAAGGCAACTAATACATACTATCATCTTTAAATAATACTCCGTCCATCCCATAATTTAGTGCTTAATTCTAATTTTTCACGAGAATTAAGGGAAATGGAAGGAGTAAGTGATTTATTGGTACCTTTAATTTGTCTTACTTGGAGCTAACTCTTTACTTGGTTTTTCCTTTAAATAAAAATAAAAAAGCAATAAATGTTCATTGAAATGGTGTCAAACAATAAATAAGGACACATATTTTAAGAAAATGTAAGGGTATTTTGGAAAGTTTATGTAGAAATGAAGGATAATTTAGTCTAAATAGATTGATAAAAAAGAAAATAAGCATAACATTTTGGTACACCATAAAAGGAATGTAAGCACTAGATTATGGACGGAGGAAGTACTACCGTTGTTTTCATCGGTGGTCGGCAAGTATGATGGTTCTAATGATGATTCTGCATTTGCAATATTTGATTACTTTCATATACTAACCAAAAAGTAAAATGTTGCATTTGAAAAATTACTGAGGAAGTACTTATTATACTATCACTATTCATAAAAATTGATGCAAAACGGTGATCATTATATCTTTAATCATGTATTTGTAATAGTTATAAAAAAATTTCATGTTTCAAAAGTACATATCGAGACGAATCAAATAAGATCCTACTGACTATATTTTTATTTTATCCATAAATTGTAATGATAGTCAAATCGAAACTTACTTGTTAATAGTATCAAAAGTTAGAAATGTAACCATTATTTAGAAACGGATATAGTAATAAATACAAAAAAGAATATATGAACATTTCACCAACATTACAATTACCGATCAAATCAATATTGTTGAAGTGTTTTTGGGAAAATCAATATTAGCCCATTCTATAACAAAATAGGTTAGTTGGTTTTCTAGTAATCAAAATAAATATCAAAGCAACCTTTTTATAATAATCAAAGAAAACCTGAATTCATTCACTATCTTTTACTCGCCGGCGAAATTAGTTCGACATTTGCGTCTTCTCCAGTTAACGCCGGCGAAATTTGTAATCTTCTCTCTCTAACTCGTAATCTGTTCGAAATTTGTGAGCCTGTTCGAGATTTGTTCTCGCCGGCGAGATTTGTTTGAAATTTATACTCGCCGGCGAAATTTGTCTGTCGTTGTTTGCTTTCGCTGGTCGCTGGCTTACTCATGGGTCGTTCGAGTTCAAGTTTGCTCGTGGGCGAAATTTGTTCGACGAGATTTGTTTGCTTTCGCGTCGTTGCTTGCTCGTGGATCGTTCGAGATTTTTCAATTTGTTTTTTCAATTTCTTATTGCGAGTTTTTTATTTTAGGGTTTTTTTATTTTCAGTTTCTTATTGTTTGTTTAAGGGTTTTTTATTTTCAGTTTCTTATTTTTTTAATATATTTTTTGTATTTATTATATTTTTTGTAATTAGTCATTTAGTTGTAATTGTTTTTTTTTTTATTTTTGATTTTTCATTTACTTTTTGATTTTTTGTATTATCTATGTAACTAGCTTTTTTATCTTTATATCTTAAAGAAATTTATATGTTAATTTGATGGATAGTGGATGGGTTACTTGCTTGATTTTACTCTTTTAAATTTGATGGTAAAATGAAAAAAAAAAAAAAAATTACCTGTACTAGGGCCTATTGCCGTGGTTTTGGGAAAAAACCGCAGCAATAGGCCAAGCTATTGCTGTGGTTTCTAGCCTAAAACCTCAGCAATATGTTGTACTTTTCTAATAAAAAATAAACATATTCACTACAAGAATAACCCTCATCAACGACAAGATTTCCTGTTGTTAATGAACCGTTTCTCGTCGCAAAAGTCTTTTACGACGAGATTTCCGTACCGTCGTCCCCGGTCGCAAAAGGCTCCGTCGCAAAAAAAAATTACGACCAATTTGATTGAGTCGTCGTCATTGATATTTTACGACAAGGTGAAAAACTCGTCGCAAAACATTTGTATCTGCGACGAGATTACCCGTCGTAATTCTTTTCTAGAAATTCAAATGATTCTTTTTACGACCAGAATTTCTTGTCGTAAATCTCATTTTTGAAAGTTATTGTTGATCCAACTACGACTAATTTCCGGTCGCAATGATACTTTTCGAACTATTTCATTACACCACTAACGACCATATTTCTTGTCGCAATTCTTTTTCAAGCATTTCTTGCAACACATTTTACGACCATTATTCTTGTTGGTGTTCTTTTATTAAATGATTGTTATAGCACCTTTTTACGAACACATTAGTTTCGTTTTTTGCCGGACCAAATTGTTACATTTTGGGACCATTCTTGCTTTGCATTCACTATATTTTCCTGTAAACCATATACCACTCACTCCGAATATCGTGATAAAATATAAATCATAAGTACATAGATGTCCAAACACAAGTACCAATAACAAAAGTATCTACAATCTTAGCCAACGGTTCAATACGATAAAAAAGTGTAGAGCATCAGTCAAAAGTTTCACAAGCTAAAAAACCATAACTATTGTAGTTCTTTCACATACATTGTAGTAAATGTCATAACCCGCAATGTTAGTCCATATCATTCCAACTCAAGCTTCACGTAAGGATCTCCTCCACATTTCATTGCTACTATTAGTTTTGCCCAATCACGAGTCGCCTCGCTGCTAAGCCCCTAAAACAAAGGTAACAAATTATAAATTACAATGTATAAACTTTTAACACATAACAGACAACCATAAATTTTCAACTCATTCTTAGATACTTAGAAATTATATTCACTAATTATTGTCAACTAAATTATAAGTGAAATTATTAAACCTCAAAATTATTAGTTATGTAAAGATAATAATTTATATGTGTCTTTATCTAAAAAAAATATAGATGAAAATTACATTCTAAAAAAGTAACAGAATACAAATATAAAATATTAATCTACATATAAAAGGATTACTCTAAAATTAATAACAGTATTTCGTATATTACTTAAAGTTAGTTTCTAAGATTAACCAAAAAATCATTTTAAGCTATCAGCTCATTGTTGGAAACTTAGAAATTATATCACTAATTATTGTTAAATAAATTATAAGTAAAGTTATTAAACCTCACAAATAAACTATAAGGTTAGTTTGTTCTCTTCGGCATGAAATGTTTAGATTATAACGTCATCATGTTTCAGAGAGAAATGACAGTCAGATGGAAGGTAAAGATTAAGAAAATCTGAGGGAAGAAGTAGATTCCTTTGGAACTGTAGGGGGGAAATCTTCCACAAACAAAATAACACAAAAAGATAATTACAGTGATCCAAGCACTCCATAATCTCAGTGCACTAGATTTTATATTAAGAATACATTTTCAGCATCTTAGGGGTCATCACTCTAGCCACAACTCCAGCTAAGACCACCTAGTCACCCACCCCACCCACTCCCGCGGTACATAAAAGTAGCTGATATAGTGTTATTTCAATCGATTGAATATTCAGAACACTCTATCCAGCCTTATCTCCACAATATTGCAGCATAGATATTACTCCAGAAACTAAATGACGGATCTAAGAATTTGATAACCGTGAAGAAAGAATCTAGAATAATTAAGCTAAAGACAAATAAGATACAGTTCAGCATAATCAATCCCTGACCATGGGAGTACAGAACCATACTCAAGAATCTCCTGATTTTTTAAAATTCTTAATATGCGGCAAATTATTGAGATCTCACTACAATTTCAGCCATTGATGTTACTTAATGCAGATCCTGATTGACTACTAATTGATGGCCTCAAGTAATTGCCAAAGACCATACCCTAAACACCAAACCTCAGTCACCTGTTCATGAGAAAGGGGAGGTGGGTAGTGTGCTGTGTGGAGGGGGTCTACAGGGGAGGTGGGTAGTGTGTTGTGTGCAGGGGGTCTACAGGGGAGGTGGGCAGTGTGCAGGGGGTCTGCAGGGGAGGAGGGCAATGTGCAGGGAGGGTGGGGAGTGTGCAGGGGGTCAGAATTTGAAGCCATATAACGTTCTAAAACCACATATTACTCAAGCAAGCAAGCAACTTCACAAGGAAACCATGAACAAATGGGTGAATATAGAGACAACTATAGCTGCAAATTAATGCTGAATCAAATAGGATCATGCCATAAAACAAAAACTAGAAGATCATGCATGAAAACAAAAACAAACAAAATAGCAGAATGATCACTGTCCATGATATCAGGTGATTAGCAAGAAGCTACAAGACTCATTATGAAATATGGCCAATTGAAAGCATGATACAACGTATGCAACTTCCAATAATCAAAGAAAAAGATCTTAAATGATAAGTAATATGCATGAAAGTGGTTACAACTTATATTGTTCAATGATTTTAATGGCTATTTGAGACACACATATGGAATAGGGTTTAGAGAAAAGATCTTAAATTCACATCAACAACTTGTTGTATAAAGAAAACCAAAATTGCAAAAATAACACAATCTAAGTAATTATCAATTCATCAATACAGAGGTTGGAAATGGTATAACTTGGATATAATGATTATTCAAATATAGAAAATTTTACAAAAAATGACAAACATTTGATCTTAACTGTTAATACCTGCAAAAGTAGTGATAAATTCATTCCCTTCATGAAAAAATCGACAAACTGTATTAAAAAAGATGTGGAATTTATGACTTTATTCCAGTACTTATATTCTTGGTGGAAGCGGTATCCTAAAAAAATACACATATTGTATTCCAACTCTAAAAGCGGAATTCTCCAAAGCACTTATATATCCATTTTTGTTGAAGGTGAGTCGCAGAAATTCATGAATGTTGCCCTTTTTTCTCATCTAGGTCGGTCCATTTTCATTTTTGGGAACAAAAAGATGATTTTGGTAATGAAATTCATCCTAAATATTCAATTATAGCAGAATATTGAAGAACAAAATCGAAATTGAAGATTTTGGGAACGAAATTCAACCTAATAATCGATTAAAGCACATTATTGAAGAACAAAATTGAAGATTTTGGGAACGAAATTCATCCTAATAATCGATTAAAGAAGATTATTGAAACACAAGATTGAAGATTTTGGGAACGAAATTCAACCTAATTATCAATTAAAGCAGATTCTTGAAGAACAAAACTGAAATTGATAATTTTGGGAAAATAAAACAAAAAACTCACCAGTCAAGATTTCCTTTCCTCAATTTGCAAACGAAGTACTTGAATAGAGCTGTATTTGGCGTTCAATTTCTGGCGTTCAGTTTTCTGGCTTTCAGTTTTGTTCGAGCCTTCAATCTGTTGAGGGGGAGTGAGGAAGAGATGAATTGCACGATCAGGGGAGTGGGAATAGGGTTTATTTTTTTTAAGGTTATTTTTTATATTTTAATAATTTATTTGCCTTTTAGCGCCTAAGAATGTTCCCGCTCAGTTTTTGGGTACTATTTCAGACGATTTTACGACCGGATTTCTACTTCTACCACAAGAATTAAGACTCGTCGCAGAAAACTGACACTATCTACGACCACTTTTTAAAACGGACGTAAATTCTAACCATTTACAACCATATTCGCGCACGGTCGTAATGTTTCTTCGTAGATGAACACTATTCTTGTAGTTGTAGTGATTGCTGCGGTTTTCGCTAGAAACCGCAACAATATGTTGTAATATTGCTGCGTTTGAAAACCGCAACAATAGTTTAATTACCTATTGCTGCCCCCTTAATTGCTGCTGCGCGATCAAAACCGCCGCAATAAGCCACTTAACGACCGCAACAATAAGCAATTATTCTACTAGTGGCGCAATTTCCATACTTCGAAATGCAGAGTGAACTTGTATATTGTCTGGCAATGGTCAAGAGTACAGAGCTCAACATTATTGGACGTAAGTCATCTGTTTGCAGATAATGTTTTTCCATTTAGGTTGAGTGCATTTGGTAATTCTTGATAGTATATATGTCATTCCAAGAGGAAGATTATGTCTTTTAAACCCTTTTAAGTATTCATTACAAAGATTAGTGACAGTATATATAATTCTATGCTTAAGTATTTTTGTTAATTTTGTTATTAATTACTGCAGAGATTAGTGCAGCATCAAACATCTGAGGAATTGAGTATAGGGGTGAGATTAGTGCAGCATTAAGTCATCAACCAACTCACCTACCAACATTTTAGTAGTAAATCAAAGCAAAATTCTGCTTTTCATTTGTTATCTGGAAGATTTGTTCTATCTCGCAAAAATATAGTTAATATATATTCTGATGTATCTAATTATTTATGTTTATGCTTCAATTGAGCATAATATGCTTAATAAAATGATTATTGATATATATTATTGATTTTGTATTGATTAATAATGAAAAATGCAAAAAAAAAAAAAAAAAAATTGGTTTTTTGGGTGGTCAACCGCTGCGATTTTGACCCAAAACCGCAGCAGTTAATCATGTTATTTCCCTAGGAACACTACAAGAGGGGGGGTGAATTGTAGGTGTAGAAATAAACGTAACTTTTTGCGGAAATTAAAACTTAACCGAATAAACAAGCTAAAGGAACACAAGGGATTTTTACGAGGAAAAACTTCTTGGGCCCAACAAGAAGAAACAACCTCGACCACTAGGGATTTTAAACTCAACACTTTCACTAATTAGGCCAAACAACTCTGTTACAACCTAATTCTAACTCGAGCCCTACCTTGAGTTCCTAAACTCAAGTTCCTGAACCACTGTTCCCTTAACAGCAGTTCCTCTCAACTTCACTCGAAGTTTTCTCACACATACAAGCTTCACTCAAAGCCTTTCTCTTACAGAACTTCACTCAAAGTTCCCTTACCCCAAAAACCAAAATACAATTGATCGAAATAAGCTTAGTGGAATTAGAGTAAGAAGGCAAAGAACAAATGGCTATTATGAGAGAATGAAGGCACTGACACTTAATAAGTTAAACTCACTTAATTACTTAGTCAGACACAATTTGGAACTTATCTAGACTTCTATATTTATAGTGTAATCATAAGAACGTGGGATTAATGTTAGAGTACACGTTTTAATCCATTT
Source organism: Beta vulgaris subsp. vulgaris (assembly GCF_026745355.1). Taxonomy (NCBI): domain Eukaryota; kingdom Viridiplantae; phylum Streptophyta; class Magnoliopsida; order Caryophyllales; family Amaranthaceae; genus Beta; species Beta vulgaris. Next base: position 41,102,770 of record NC_079208.1, read on the forward strand.
ACCCATGATGTTCCTTCCCCTAAGGAACACGTTTTACATCATGTCCCATGATCCCATGAACTATAAATGAACGTGGATAAAATGCAGCCATTACTCCTAAATAATAGGAGTTCCTTAACATTATCCGAAAATCAGTTTTTATAAACTCTTTTTATCTTTAAATCTGAATTTCTAATCTTTAAGAAAATAATATCTTTGAAATAAAATCTTTCTAACAACCGGATATTTATTTTCTTATTTTCCGAAAAATAATATCTTTTCCAAAACAGATTTTCTTTTTAAAACTGATTTTATCATTTGAAATTAGAAATAACTAATTTCCTATAATCTAGGCATGACTTACTCCATTATCTTTTAACCGTTACACTAAGTACACGCCTAAGTCTAGTTCCTTATATTAGTTCAGTTCCTTTAACATATTTACTAAGTGCCACTGAGTTTGTTCCTTACAGAGGAACAAACGCTTCATTCTCAAATATTCTGCCACAGTTCCTTACCATTCTTTCTTTGTTCCTTTACATTGGAACTAGAAAATAAAACGCCTAGCTTCTATTATTCTTGATCCAATGCTTGCTCCAGTATCAACATAGAAACTTCTTTACTTAGCCTTTGAAATCCTCTCTTGACTTCTTCATTGACTTGTATTCTCCCAGTTCCTTGCATTGATACCTTAGCACCATACACTTAAATAATTCATTAGTTCACTACTTAGTTTGTTCCTTTGTTTCTTTGTCATTATCAAAACTAGGGTTCAACAATTTCCCCCTTTTTGATGATGACAACAAAGGTACAAACTAAGGAAAATAACAAATAATATAAGTGAATGAAAATAAAAACATAAAGAAGAAAATGAAAAATAAAACACAATTATGAGTAACTGAAGGTTCTGATTTTTCATTTACCTTAACCTATTTTTGATTTTTCATTTACCTTATCCAATTTTTAATTTTTTTTCAACTTTCATTTTTATGTACAGTTTGTTCCTTAAATCCTTTTCCCCCTTTGTCATCCTCAAAAAGAATAGACTCTGCATGAATTGATGAATTGATTTAACACCTTAAGACCAATATGCAAGCACCATTAGTGGTTAAGTTAGAAAATCAAAGAGTAAACTTGCTCAAACATCAATCACATAATACTAGCCATTCCAAGGAAGAAATTATGCAAAGCATTTAGAAACATAGACAATATAGCAAAAGTCATTGATTATATAGCACTTGTTCCATAACAAAACAAAGAAAGAAAAGAAAAAGGAAGAAACAAAAGTTGTGTTCCTTGATGAAAGAAACAGGAACAACAAAACAATAAAGAAACTAAGAAAGGGAAGGGGAATGGTGTTCCTCTACAACTTCTTCTTCAACCACATCCTCCAATTTTTCATCACCCCCCATGATGTAGTTCAACCTGTTCCTTCAGCTCCTCCAAGTACGAGCCATAGTCCATCTTCTTTTGCTGCGCAACCACGGTATCACTCAATTCTTCATAAGACTTATCATAGTATCAGTTTTGGCATCCAAAGTCCAATGAAGATGATTGTAAAATTTTATCATATGTTGTGCAGGAAGGCAGACTTCATTAACCCAGTTAGTGTCATCCGGATTTTCCTGTTCCTTCCCTTGGAACTAGAGGCAGATGGGGGATGTTGTGAAGGAACTGGGGAGGTTTGAGTGGAAGGCTCATCTGTTCCAGGAATGGAAACAGAAGGTGAAGGGTGATAAATGGGAGGAAGAAATGGTGGTGTGGGTGGAAGAGTTGTGGAGGTGGAAGCAAAAGGATTTGGTCCTTTTATTTCATCCTTCAACTGCTCAAAACTTGAAGGAACAGAGAAGGACGAAGGTGAAATGGAGGGTATTTTTGTGAAGGGAACAGAGAGTTTGGGAGATGGTGGAGGTAGTGGTTCCTTGAGAGTAGAGGGTACCTGTTCCTCATTATCCGAAAGGACTAAAGGAGAGTCCTCTTGGAAGGAACAGGAACAGGAGCAATTTTTCGACGAGTGCTCTTTCTCACTCTCAAAGGAACAGAGGGTTTAGGCTTAGTGGCAATGTGTTTGCGCCTCTTAGGTTTTGTTCCTCCGGTAGGACAGGAACAGGTTATCCAAATTACATCATTTCCTCTTCTAATCAGTTGGGCAGTTTTCTTTTTCCTGAGGAACTGGAACCATTTTCCTTGAATGAGAACACCTTCTTGGACAGACAAGCCAAGTCCATTTAGGGTCTTCTCATTCAAATGTTCCCTTGTTGTGCCTATGGTGGTCCAACCCGAAAGTCTTACTTCAAATGATGAAGTAAAGAAGTTTACGGCACCGTACCAATACACAATGTTCTCAATACAGTGGTTAAATGTTGAATGAAGAGGGAAGGGAATTGATTTGTATGGGTGGTCAAGCAAAACATGTAACACATATCCAAGAGACCCACTTCATTCCTCTTTTCAGTTCGAGGAATGAGTGCTCTCCAAACCAAGTTAAACAGTACTTTGTGAAGGGGAGAGAGTAGGTTATGGTTAATTTGTTTTGGCCAGCTGTTCCTCCAAAATATTCTAAGATTTTGTCTTGAGGAAAATTCGGAAAGGAAACAGTTCCTTTCCTTTTAAAATACAAATCAGTTCCTTTGCAAGGAACTTCCCATACTTTGCTTAAAGTTGCTTGATTAAACCTTATTTTCTTGCCTCTAACTTCAGTTGTGCAAGTTCCATTAGTATTAACAAAATTTGCACAAAACTCGTCCATAGCTAGAGGAACAAGAGCATTATTAAAGGCGAATTCAAACAAGAATTCCATGCCTTGTTCCTTTAGAATGGAGTGTTAATTCTAGAAATTCAATTTTATTTGCCCATTCTAAATCGACGCAAAAGCCCAAGACATACCTAGATTCACTTCGTTCGACCCTTTTCTTGGAAGACGAAGAAACAGTTCCTTTGGAAGGAACAGGTGCAGTTTCTTCTTCTTCCCCCTGAGATTGTTCCGGGGTTTCTTCTTCATCATCTTCCCCAATCAATTTTTCTTCTCATGCTCCTTCTAGGAGATTCTAATTGCTGTTCCTCTATGGGGTTTTCTTGAATTATGTCGGTTTCAAGGGTTTTAGTTGGAGATGAAGAAATTTCCATTTTTGAAGTGTCGGTTGTTTTTGGTGTTGGAAAAGGTGAGTTTCTTGAAGTTTTTGCCATGATTTATGAAGGTTTGGAGGTTTTTATGGAGTATCAAAGGGTGTGATGAGGTTTCGGATTTGGTGAAGATGAAGCGTTTGAGAGGAACACGGTTTCCTTAGATGAATTGAAGAAGGAAGTTTTGCATGTAATAGTAATTATGACACGCGGGAAAGAAATAAAGCAAAAGAAATAAAAAATAAAAATAAAGAAAAGAAAACGAAAAGATAAAAAGAACCAAGATTTAATTAAACTGGTTCCCCTTAATTTTTGGGATTTTATCGGATTTTTCGGATTTTTATGAATTTTAATTTTTGAAAGAAAATAAATGCTAAGGAACTTGTGCTATAGGAACAACTAATGCTACATTCAATATCCTTCATACTATGCATGTTTCTTGACCTTAGGAACAGTAAGGGGAGTATTATGTGACATTTGTGAGTTGTTTAGTTTCTTTGACTTCATGGTTATGTTTTGCAACATTCCAATTTGCAATGGTCTTAGGCAATTAAACACAATTATTTTTAGCACACAAAGTCACTCAAATTGATTCAAACATGGGGGAATTGACATAGGAACAATCACTTAATTTTTATTAAGCCTAACTCAAGCCTTAATTTCTCATATCTATCTCTTTGCAAAGGCTTAGTTAGGATATCAGCAATCTGATAATCAGTTTGACAAAACTCAAGTTTGATCAAACCTTTTTCGACATTTTCTCTTAAAAAGTGATGTCTAATATGTATATGCTTTACTCTAGAATGATGCACTGGATCTTTAGATATACTTATAGCACTTGTATTGTCACAATAAATAGGAACACATTCAAAGTTTATTCCATAGTCACTAAGTTGTTGTTTTATCCAAAGCATTTGAGAGCAACATGCAGCAGCAGCTACATATTCTGCTTCAGCAGTGGATAAAGCAACTGTGTTTTGTTTCTTGGTACTCCAAGAAACTAAACTATGACCAAGGAATTGTGCCATACCTGAGGTGCTTTTCCTATTAACAAGATCTCCAGCATAATCTGCATCTGCATATCCTTTTAGTTCGAATGTATCACTTCTTGGATAGTAGAGTCCAAGATCATCTGTTCCTTTAAGGTATCTAAGAATTCTCTTCACAGCAGTGAGGTGAGACTCCTTTGGATTTGCTTGAAATCTAGCACACAAACCAACACTGAAAGCTATGTCTGGACGACTAGCAGTTAGATACAAAGTGAACCAATCATTCCTCTAATTTTGTTTGATCAACACTTGTTCCTATGGAGTCTTCATCTAATCTAGTTGAAGTTCCCATAGGAGTGTGATTTATCTTTGAATTTTCGAGGCCATATTTCTTTAATAGTTCCTTTATGTATTTTTGTTGGTGAACAATTATACCTTTTTCAGTTTGTTTGATTTGTAGTCCAAGAAAGAAATTTAACTCTCCATCATACTCATTTCAAATTCATTGCTCATGAGATTTGAGAATTCTTTGCACAATGTTTCATTAGTAGCTCCGAATATGATGTCATCAACATATATTTGAACAAGCAAAATATCAGTTCCTTTAGATTTTAGGAACAAGGTTTTATCAACCTTTCCTCTTTTAAAGTTATTTTCTAAAAGGAACTTAGATAATCTCTCATACCATGATCTAGGTGCTTGTTTTAACCCATAAAGAGCTTTATCAAGCTTGTAGACATGATTTGGGAGATTGTTATTTTCGAAACCAGGGGGTTGTTCAACATATACATCTTCGTTTAGATAGCCATTTAAAAATGCACACTTAACATCCATTTGATATAATTTGAATCCCATGTAAGCAGCAAATGCAATTAAGATTCTAATGGCTTCTAATCTAGCTACAGGAGCAAAGGTTTCTTCATAATCAATTCCTTCTTGTTGGTTATAACCTTTTACTACAAGTCTAGCTTTGTTTCTTACAATGGTTCCATATTCATCTAGTTTGTTTCTAAACACCCATTTTAAGCCAATTACTTTTTGTTGTTTAGATGAAGGAACTAGATGCCATACCTTGTTTCTTTCAAACTCATTTAATTCAGCTTGCATTGCAATAATCCAATCAGAGTCAGTTAAGGCTTCTTCATGATTTCTTGGTTCCATCATTGATAGGAACGCATGAAATGCACAAAAGTTCCTTAACTGAGATCTAGTTTGCGTACCTTTGGATATGTCGCTGATTATGAGTTCCACAGGATGTGACTTTTGTAATCTCCAAGGTTTTGGTTGAAACTCTCTTATAGGAACATGTTGTTCCTCATGAGTTCCTTGAGTGGATGAGGAACTCTGCTCAGTTGTTCCTCTGTTAGCCTCGGTGGACTCAGTTCCTTCATTTAGAGGAACAGGAGCATCTTCTCCTCCTTGAGGAACAGGAATATCATTGATCTCATTATTTTCGAATTCCTCGTTCCTTTCCTCTTTCACTTCTTCTTCTTCTTCTTGTGAATCTGTGTTCCTTGACTAGGTTGCCTAACCCTATCTCATAGTCATCAACCTGTATGCTTGGATTATGTTTGTCAGATTCATCAAAGATTACATGAATGCTTTCTTCAACACACATAGTTCTCTTGTTATATACTCTATAAGCTTTACTATGTGAGGAGTATCCTAAAAATGTTGCTTCATCACTCCTTGCATCAAATTTTCCAAGATTATCTTTTCCATTATTATGCACATAACATTTGCATCCAAATGTTCTAAATAGGTGATGTTTGGTTTCTTTCCAAAGTAAAGTTCATAAGGAGTTTTATTAATGATAGGTCTCATCATGGCACGATTAATTATGTGACAAGCAGTATTAACAGCTTCAGCCCAAAAGTTCCTTGGAAGTTCACTAGCAATTAACATGGTTCTAGACATTTCCTCCAAAGTTCTATTTTTCCTTTCTACAACACCATTTTGTTGTGGTGTTCTAGGGGCAGAAAAATTATGATCTAGGCCATTATCTCTGCTTAGGTCATCAAATTTATAATTTTCGAATTCCTTGCCATGATCTGATCTAATGTGCATTATTTTATGTCCACTTAGGTTTTGAACTCTTTTAGCAAAGACAAGGAACTCATCATAAGTTTCATCTTTACTAGAGAGAAAAATAACCCAAGTGTACCTAGAGTAGTCATCTACAATCACAAGTACATACCTCTTTCCACTTCTGCTTTGAATTCTCATGGGTCCACATAAGTCCATATGAATTAACTCTAATGGTTTAGTGGTACTTACAATCGTTTTAGATTTGAAAGAGGATCTTACTTGTTTACCTCGTGCACATGCATCACAAACTTGATCAATATGAAATTTTTAGATGGTAATCCTAAAACAAGGTCTTTTGATCTAAGTTTCTCAAGTAATGAAAAGCTAGCATGTCCTAGACGCTTGTGCCATAGAAGTGAATCATCTTCAATAACACTAAGACAAGTTAAATTGATTTGAGGAACAAGGTCTAGATCCACAATGTATGTGTTCCCTTTCCTTGTTCCTTCCAACAATAACCTTCTTAGTTTTAATGTTGATGATTAAGCATTTTTCTTATCAAATTTTACAGTATTTCCTTTGTCACAGAATTGAGAAATGCTTAATAGATTATGTTTTAGACCTTCAACTAAAAATACATTTTCAATGGAGTGTAATGGTGACTTACCGACCTTACCCATAGCAACAATGTTACCTTTCTTATTATCACCAAATGTTACACTGCCACCTTCATAGGTTGTGAGTGAGAGAAACTTCGTTTTGTCTCCTGTCATGTGCTTGGAACAACCACTATCGAGATACCAAGTGTTGTTCCCCCTCACTCCAACCTGCAAAAATCAACTAGTTGTTAGTTGAAGGAACCCCATCTTTCGTGGGTTCCTGTTCTTGACTAGGATTTGTTTTGACAACCCATTTTTTCTTACTTATTGTCACATTTTTCCCAATCATCTCAGATTTTAGTTGACATTGATTTATGTAATGACCTACCTTGCCACAATACATACAGAACTTATCACTAGGTAGATCAACATATTTCTTTGTCTTGTTCCTTTTCTTGTAGTTTTCAAAACCAAGACCTTCCTTCCTTTTGGTCTGTGGTTTCTCAATCCACTTAGGAACTTTCATGATTTTGCCTCTGTTCCTTGCGACAACCAGTTCCTTTTTAAGATTACAGATCTGTTCCTTTAAAATATTTTTCTCTTTATTTATTTTTTCAATCTCAGATCTGTATCCTTTCAAAGGGGTTGATCTTATATCAAAGGAACTCAGAACAGGGACAAATTCCTTCAAGTGTGAAATCTCTAAATTAATTAGATAATTTTCATTTTTCAAACTCTCATAACATTCTTTGATTTTTAAGTTTTTATCAAACAAATCAAAAATTCTAGTTTCGACATCAGTTCTCATTTTCTTAAGCCATTCTATGTGTTCCTTCTAAACCTTTAAGGCTTGTTCCGTTTGTTCACGTTTTTCACGTTCATCTCTACATTCAAGAATTGCATCATAAAGAAGATCATATATTTCAGTCCTAGTTTTACCATCTAGTTCTGACTCAAGTCCATGTTGACTTACCTCAATTTTTCTTCATCTTCTTTTTCGTCGATGTTTGCCATGAGGCAAAGGTTTGCTGTTTCTTCAGTTGGTTGTTCCTCTTCTTCTTCCGTCTCTGAATCTCCCCAAGCAGCTATCATAGCTTTGCGCACATTTGCCTTAGAGAAAGGTGCTTTTGATTCTTTGTTCCTTTCAGCAAAGCGTTCCTTGTTCCTTTCTTTGGTTTTGTCGTTTTCCCAAAGAGGACATTCTTTGATGAAGTGATCTGTACTTCCACATTTATGACAAGCAGCTTTGTTAGAAAATTTCTTAGTTTTACCTTTGAAGTTTCCATTCTTCATGTTCCTGTACATCTTTCGAAATTTTCGAACCATGAGGGCTGCTTCTTCTTCTTCAGAGTCCGAATCATCTTCATCATGCTTTGAGAGCAATTGATTTTGATTTGGAGCTTTCACCATATTCAGTATCAAGGTGAAGCTCATGAGTCATAAGTGACCCTGCCAGCTGTTCTAAGTTGAACTTAGTGAAGTCTTTTGTTTCTTGAAGAGCGTGACTTTAGCCATCCATCTGTCCTTAGGAAGACTCCTAAGAAACTTTCGAACCTGTTCCTCAGATGAAATAAACTTTCCAAGAGAAGCCAACTCATTTATAATGTTAGTAAAACGAGTAAACATGTCTCGGATGCTTTCTTTGGATTTCATGCAGAACAGTTCATATTGATTCATAAGTAAATCAATTTTCGATCTTTTAACTTCATTAGTTCCTTCGTGGGTTACTTCTAGTAAATCCCATATTTGCTTTGCGGATTTGCATCCCATGATCCTATTATGTTCATGGGGTCCAAGTCCACAATGCAATAGTTTAATAGCCATGGCATTTACTTCCATTTTTTCAAAATCAGATTTTGCATAATCAGAGAGGGGTTTAAGAGTTACCTCATTTTTGTCATTTGTAGTTGTGACTTCGAAATCACCAACTTCAATGACTCTCCATACCTGATAGTTTTCAGCCTTGATGAATATCTCCATGCGGTTCTTCCAATAGTTGTAGTACTTCCCATTGAACATAGGAGGCCTTTGAGTGGAATAACCTTCTTCAAGTTTCTCGGTGGTATTCATTGTTCCTTGGATCTTTTCCTCAATAGGGTTTCCTATCTTACGTGAGTTCTAGCTCTGATACCAATTGTTATTTCCCTAGGAACACTACAAGAGGGGGGGTGAATTGTAGGTGTAGAAATAAACGTAACTTTTTGCGGAAATTAAAACTTAAACGAATAAACAAGCTAAAGGAACACAAGGGATTTTTACGAGGAAAAACTTCTTGGGCCCAACAAGAAGAAACAACCTCGACCACTAGGGATTTTAAACTCAACACTTTCACTAATTAGGCCAAACAACTCTGTTACAACCTAATTCTAACTCGAGCCCTACCTTGAGTTCCTAAACTCAAGTTCCTGAACCACTGTTCCCTTAACAGCAGTTCCTCTCAACTTCACTCGAAGTTTTCTCACACATACAAGCTTCACTCAAAGCCTTTCTCTTACAGAACTTCACTCAAAGTTCCCTTACCCCAAAAACCAAAATACAATTGATCGAAATAAGCTTAGTGGAATTAGAGTAAGAAGGCAAAGAACAAATGGCTATTATGAGAGAATGAAGGCACTGACACTTAATAAGTTAAACTCACTTAATTACTTAGTCAGACACAATTTGGAACTTATCTAGACTTCTATATTTATAGTGTTAATCATGAAGAACGTGGGATTAATGTTAGAGTACACGTTTTAATCCATTTACCCATGATGTTCCTTCCCCTAAGGAACACGTTTTACATCATGTCCCATGATCCCATGAACTATAAATGAACGTGGATAAAATGCAGCCATTACTCCTAAATAATAGGAGTTCCTTCAACATTATCCGAAAATCAGTTTTTATAAACTCTTTTTATCTTTAAATCTGAATTTCTAATCTTTAAGAAAATAATATCTTTGAAATAAAATCTTTCTAACAACCGGATATTTATTTTCTTATTTTCCGAAAAATAATATCTTTTCCAAAACAGATTTTCTTTTTAAAACTGATTTTATCATTTGAAATTAGAAATAACTAATTTCCTATAATCTAGGCATGACTTACTCCATTATCTTTTAACCGTTACACTAGTACACGCCTAAGTCTAGTTCCTTATATAGTTCAGTTCCTTTAACATATTTACTAAGTGCCACTGAGTTTGTTCCTTACAGAGGAACAAACGCTTCATTCTCAAATATTCTGCCACAGTTCCTTACCATTCTTTCTTTGTTCCTTTACATTGGAACTAGAAAATAAAACGCCTAGCTTCTATTATTCTTGATCCAATGCTTGCTCCAGTATCAACATAGAAACTTCTTTACTTAGCCTTTGAAATCCTCTCTTGACTTCTTCATTGACTTTGTATTCTCCCAGTTCCTTGCATTGATACCTTAGACACCATACACTTAAATAATTCATTAGTTCACTACTTAGTTTGTTCCTTTGTTTCTTTGTCATTATCAAAACTAGGGTTCAACAAATCATTTAACGTTGTGGTTTTGGGCCAAAACCGCAGCAGTTAATTGACTAAATGATGCGGTTTTGGGTCAAAATCGCATCAATAAATCATTTACTGACGCGGTTTTGGACCGCATCAGTTATAATTGGGATCTGCTGCGATCCTACCTGATGTGGACCAAAACCGCATCAGTAAGTCCGATTTTGACCGCATCAGATGGGCTTTTTCCACTAGTGTTACCTCAAAGTGTGGGGGTGTTTGGAAAAAATAGGGATTCCTAAAGTCTAGTTTTGAAATGAAGGATTTGGGTGAGGCAGATGTGACTCTTGGTATAAAGATTACTAGAACTGCATATGGGAAAATCCCATATGATCCTAGTATTCATTTGAAAAAGAATAAAGGTGACAGTGTGTCACAAGAACAATATGCCAAGACACTTGGAAGCTAGTGTAATGTTTTTGATGATTTACACTCGACCTGATATAGCATATGTTGTTAGTAGATTGAGCAGGTATACTCATAATGTTAATCAGGAGCATTGGAATGCCTTGATTAGATTATTGAAGTATTTAAAAGGCACTATTAATTGGAGTTTGCATTATCTTTGATCACCTTGTGTTCTTGAAGGATTTTGTGATGCCAATTGGGTGTCAGATAATGACGAGATTCATTCTACTAGTGGTTATGTTTTTATTCTTGTTGGTGGTGTTATATCTTGGAAATCATTAAAACAAACTTGTATTGCCAAATCTACTATGGAATATGAGTTTATTGCTATAGAATTGGCAGGACATGAAGCTAAATGGCTAAGGAGTTTGCTTGCTAATATTCCATTGTGGGGGAAGCCAGCTCCACCAGTTTCCACGGCGTTGTGACTCACAAGCAGCAATTGGGGTAGCGAATAATCAAGCTTAGAATAAAAAGAGAAGGCATATTCGCTTAAGGCATACTATTGTGAGAAATCTAATTAGAAATAATGTAATGTCACTCAAGTATGTAAAGTTAGAGAGGAATATTGTCGATCCTCTTACCAGAGGCCTTTGTAGAAAAATGTTGTGGGATTCAGCACAAGGAATGGGTTTAAAGCCTATTGTGGAGTAAATTTTGATGAATATCCTTCTTAGGTTTTCCTAAGTTCAAAGGGTCAAACGAAGTCACAGAAGAGCTCAAGTTGTTTATACTACTACCATTCCTATTAATCAAAAGTGATGTATTTCTTTCCTGTTATATGTGTAAGGATGAGCAAAAGGCTCTTAATAAGTTCATAGCCTTGATAAGGTGGTTTGCGACAATACAAACTTGATGGACTTACCTATGTGAATGTGGGGGTTACGCCCAATTCCTTATGAGAGTCCCTAAGGCTTAAGACCTCTAGAGCATTCATGAAAATCTAGGGAAATTGTGGGGCAATTAAATCACAAATCGGGACAATAATATAGCTTTGAGAAAGGTTTAAGTGCGTCGCAAATGTGAATTACTAACATCGTAAAAAGGTTCAAAGAGAAATCTACCTAATATGATAGTAAGACATGTTTGTATGCACTAGATACCAATTCAAGTCCATAAGACATTGATGCCTACAAAACTAAACATTCGTGCCCAGAATTCCTTTTCAGTTGTTTTTTCCTTCTTTATTCTTTGGAATCATGTGGGGGAATGTTGGAGTTAATGTTGGAATAGTAATTTTTCCTACTCCAAAAGTTGCTTCAAAAGAACAAAAAGTATTTTGCCCACATTGCTAGTTTAGAGACCTTTTCCCTTCTTTATATAGAGTTTCCTTCTTTATACATTTGTTGAAGGTTGAGTGAGAAAAATCTAGTCACCACACACACACACGCGCGTCGACTGGGCCGGGCTCGAGCTCGGGCGTGTGGCGCGACGCGTTCCACATTTTAGTTGAGTTACTTAATTTTTTACGGAAATCAACATTCATATCTTCGCTGATTTCATAACTGATTATCTTTGATTCTTGCCGTTATTAACGTTTCCGTTTTTCCTTAATTTCCGCCTAATTGATTGTGTTTGTGTCACCTTTTTTTTCCTCTATGAATTGGAGCCTTCATCAGTTTTCAATAGACACAGAAAAATCATTCTTCTCTCCAAAATTCTAAACACGTTCTCTATATTTTGTCTGATCTAGGCATTGTTCAAAGTGTTCTCAAACTGTGACTTTGTACTACACCGGAAGCGCAATGGTCGTGTAACCCTAGAGGTTGGTTGCCAAGAGTCCTTGTGTACATAACACGGCAAAATTCAAGTTTAAGATAGTGTTTATTCACGCCACGACTATTCAGATAAGTTGTTTCGATTAATCTACCAGTTTTATTTCCTACCATACGAATCTATCTTTTCTATTAGATACCGGTGAGGGTCTATGGTCAAAACCCAAAATCCACAAAATTGACTTTATACTGAGCAAATAAGAAATATGTTAATCCTATAGAAAAAATTATCAGAGACCATAGAAGTCTATACAAACTCAATCAGACTCCTTTAAATTTTCAAAAAGCTTTACTACTTTCCATTATACAAGAAAATATAAAGAGAGAAGTCTATAACTCTGCATCTATGTAGTCCATGGCTTTGACATGCTATACTCCATATTGGAAGTTGAATTTGTAGATGGACAGATAGTATGGTGATTAGAGAGTCAAATGAGCAGTTAGAGCTATGTTTTATATTGTAAAGGAAACAGATCGTCAACATATTCTGTTATTCAACCATATATTCATATTACAAAGTTAATTGGAGGCTTAATTTGTGGAGATCCTCAAGTATAGGAGTATGTAACACTAGGAAGCATATGAAGTTATCAACTCATTTCCTATATTCTCCCCGTGATTATTGGAGCATCCTTAATTCTAACAAGTAGATTAGTCAGCTGGGATACCATCAAGATATAGACAAGAAGTGCTTTTGTGATTACTGCTGATTAACCGGCTATTTCAATTAGGTTAAAACTTAACTTATAAGCTATTCATTATTTTGGAAAATTTGTCAAAAAAAACCCTTTTAAAGGTTCTATTTTGCGAGAAAAAACCTTTTAGAGTATTCGTTGCGAAAATAAACCACAAACTTAAATTTTCTTGCAAGATGAAACTTATTCCCATTTTCCGGTGTGGTTTTTGAGATGCATAGGGGTGGTACTGCGGTTAATAGAAACAGGGTATTAAAGAAAGATAGAAGGGTCAACGTCCGAATTGAGAAAAAACACACCAAAAATTGGGAATAGGTTTCTTCTTGCAAGAAAATTGAGTTTGTGATTTCTTTTAGCAAAGAATGCTTTATAAGGTGTTTTTTTCGCAAAATTGAACCTTTAAAAGGTTCTTTTTGACAAATTTTTTTCCTTTATTTTTTTTTATTGTTTCTGTTATACATTTTAAATAATGGTGACTTTTTAAGCATGAACATCTTTAAGGTATACTACTACTAAAGTTAAAATGCCAGTACTAATTAAGTTTTTTGATGGTAAAACAAAAAGGATGTAGTAACTATTTCTTTCACTTGTTTTTTTCATGGTTTTGTTATACCATAATCTTATAAACAAAACGACAATGAAGTAGTATCCATGAAGACAAAAATGGAGGTCGTATCCATCGTCAAGGGGTAAAGGCTTGGTTATAGTAGTATGTGTTTGATATTAATTTTTGGCGAGGTTTTAGTTTTTCACTAACTCGAAACACCAAGTAGTATTCTATTATTTTTGAATAATTTTGTTTTGTAAAGTAGTGAGGATTACATTATAGATTTTTGATATTGTTTTGCGAAAGCTGCCAAAAATAGCTTATGGATAGACTTCTGCCAAAGATACTAAGATTAACTTTTAATGAAGTTTTGCAAACTGTTTTTTTATACTAAAAAGACAAGATAATACTAAAAGTGTGTTCATAAGAAGTTTTAAAGAGAATACAACAAGAGTAACTTAAAGACAAACATCAAGAAAACAAAATCTTATAACCATGCTACGAAAATTTGAACTCTGATACTCCTTGATTGGCCAGATAATGAACAACAAAGTTTGAGTCCCTTCGACAATATATGATTGATAGATTTGGGCATGTCCTCATGGTCGTAGCTATAATGAAGTCGAATGGCCATCTCCTAATGGTAGCTCTACTTACAATTGACATTTGTTATTAACGTCTAATTTTCCTAAACAGACTAATACCTTAGTTCTGATTTATTAGGCCCTATTTTTTTAGGCTGAACTAGTTTAAAACGACCTGACCTAATCAGAAAGGTTGAATTGAAGAAACATTGTGAAAGGAAAATAACTAAATTGATTTGAAACGAGCTTAACTGAGTTAAATTAAAGTTGTCCCTAAAAGAACAGGTAATTTCTGTTGTTAAAATGAAAAATATAATGTCAAACTTTATTCTAGTACAGTGGTACTTGCGTTGCCAAACGAGTAACGGAGTAAGGGTAGGTAACTTTGTTTTATTCAACTCATTGTTCTTGAATTTTTCTTATTTATGAGTTTTTCTTATTTTTTCGATGATTCCCAAAACTTTCCTCTAACTTTTAACTTCACTATCTATTGTTATATTGTTGAATATAGATTTAACAACTCTGATTTGCAGGTACTTACCACGCTTTCAAGTATCTATCATTTAGGTAGCGATCTTCTTTTTATCTTGTATATTTTCACAGATGTTGAACCAACTTTGACAAAAAGCTCAGCTTAGCAGGTTTAATTATGTTATCTCTGGAATTATACCGTTCGCAGATTTGTGCATCAATCAACAACTACGCTTCTTAATTGAACTGACCATAGATATATTAAAATAAAATGAAAAGTTAGAGCTTAACTATCAATACACTATTTGTTGTTTAATGTTTCAAATAACTATGACTTTGTTGTTTAATGTTTCAAATAAAATATGATGAAATCTTATAATAATTATAATTAACTAAAAAGACTTTAACAAGTATCTCCAACACTCTTATTACATGACTTGTGAGACAATATTGATAGCATATTCTCTTACCACAATTCCTTTTAAAATATTGTTTTCAAACTCAAACCTTTCAAATTCTTTTTTACTTATCCCTTCATGACGTAAATTTTCCAGTTTCTTAATGGACAAAAAATACGAAAAGTAGCAAAAAAAATTATGAAATTTAAAAATAATAACATATTTGTTTATTATAACTGACCCGAGGCATCTCAAAAAAAACTATTTAGAATTCAATATGAGAAAAATAACTACTCCCTCCGTCCCAAAATATAGTTCCCATTTCATTTTGCACAGTCTCCAAGACGTACCTTTGACCTATGATATCTTCTATTTCTTATTAGTAAAAAATATAAAAAGTTGATATTACGAATTTATACATTAAGATGAATCTAACAAGATCCCTCATGAATATGTTTTTTTGTATATATTAGTAAGAATATTTGGTCAAAGTTTTTAGAATTTGACTTTAAAAATAAAAACGGGAACTATATTTTGGGATGGAGGGAGTATTACGCTATAAATTAATGATGTTTATCGCTTGGCCATTAAAGTAAATGATGTTGAGGGTAATTATGAGTCAATTTTTTTTTTTTTGCATCAACATAACATCGTACCTCTAACGTGGTGTTACATAAAAAAGTTGTATAATCTATACAAATATATTAAAAGGCGTGCGAAAGAACGTTTATGTGCCACGTGGCACTCTCCTCAAATTTCTAATGCAAATGCTTTATGTTTATGTGTACTCCTCACTTTTTAAAAAATGTGTAAGTGTAAGGTATTGAACACGTGACCTTTCAAATGAAAAGTAAGAGTGTAACCATCAATACATTATGACTTTGTTGTTTAATGTTTCAAATAAAATATGAATGAAGTATTGTAATAATTTTAGTTAACTAAAAAGACTTAACAAATATATATTCTCTCTCCATTTTTTTTATTGCTACATTATTGTATACATAACAATTTATACAATGTCACTTTCAAGCTTTTTGGAGTGTACTTTTTGATCAATTTAATGTAAATTAATGAGAAAGGTGAAAAAATAACATTATTGGGTGGAAAAAGAGAAGAACATATATAAAAGTATTACTTTATGGTGGGCCAAGTATCCCAAATAAGAAAAATGTAGCAATTAAAAAGAAACAACCATTTAAGGAAAATGTAGTAATTAAAAAAAAAAAAGAAGGGAGTAAATCTTTAACACTCTTATTACATTCTTGTGGTTGGGGCGCTCGCTCCTCTTTCTTCACCAAAAAAAAAAACACTCTTATTACTTAACTTACAAGAAAATATTGTTTTAATCCCCTCAAAAAAAAAAAAAAAAAAGAAAATATTGTTTTAAGGTATTGTTTTCAAACTCAAAACTTTCAAAAAAAAATGTACATATCACGTTGTGATGTGAATTTCTCAATTTGTTAATCGACAAAAAATACGAAAAGTAGCAAAATAAATTATGAAATAAAAATAATAATATATTTATTTATTGTAAATGACCTGAGGCGTCGCCCGGGCAAAAAAAAAACTAGTTATAAGTTTATAACGAATACAAATGATACTTTTCCCCTACATATTTATCAATGCGGGGAGGATATATTTGCATATTGTAATTCGCATATTTAAAATGAAATGGAAGGTATGGATTTGTTTAGTACTTCCAACAAAAGAATGTTTGACGGGTTTGTAGGCTAACTAGTTTTAACACGTGCAAAAAATACACGGAGTTATATTTGTATGTGATATTGTAAATTATTTATCAAACAAAAACAAATATGTTATTAATGTCTTCAACAATTTGTTTAATGAGATTGATTGAATCAAATTGAATTAACAACATATTGTGAAAAAAAAAAAAAAACAATTGCACTTTATCTAAATTGATACATAAAAAATAAGATTAATTACAACTCAATGCCCAATTCAAACATTTTGAATATAAACCTTATAAACCACATTGGTTGTAACAGATGAGTTGCCACGATCTTTATTATATATTAAGATTTTCAAACCTTGTTTGCTTGTAACTCTTCAAACTGTGTCATGCAATTGTCTGTGTCTGAATACATAACTCAGGCTTAAAAAAATTGGTAACTTTCTGCCTTAAAAGGGTCAATTTACTTATACAAAGTTAACTTGTTTGACGTTAAAAGTTGTCTTTTATATAAAAGTGACCCATTTAAAACTAAAAAGTGACACATTTTGACTTGAAAATGACTTGTTTTGACCAAAAGTAGAATAGTTTGATATAAACTTATTGTACTCTTAATGCACATAATAATAATTGAATATAGAACCTACTAACCCTAATACTCTTATCATCCACCACTTCGTTATACACCCTCATTCCTGTATTTTTTCCTCTTCTTCTTCCTCTTCATCTTCCTCTTCCTCTACCTCTTTCGTCATTCTCTATCTTTCTCTTGAAAATTGCCAAAGCAACATATGAGTAACATAGAAGTTATAGGTTTTTTTTATTATGTTCTAATGAACTTATTCTCATAAAGTTAGTGTTAAACTACGTACTAATTAAAATTGCAAAAAAGAAGACCTCCTCGTTGTGGAAAGTCTATGGATGTTATGCCAATGGTGCATGATGTGATAATATATATAACTCATATATATATGTATCCCGTTAGCAAGTGTGCTTTCCTGGAGAAAAATCAATTGAGTACTTATGGTTGCATCCACATTATGATCGATCTTGATAATGCCAGAAGCCACACCCATGTTTTTGTAAAAGTGATGATTTAGAAGCTAAAAACATAAAAGATATATTCATATTTTCTTAGAAAGACAATTCCAAAATGTTTTTTTATTTATGTAATAAGCATATCCATCTACAACTTTCGTAAAGCATAAATTTGTGAATAGGAAATCAACTATGAGGGTTTCATATACTCTAAGATTTAGTTTCTTTTTTTGAAGTGAGGGTTTCAAATAATCAGGTTATTTTGGTAATAAAATATAAATCCGCCCCCTCCCCCCTCTATCTCTCTGGAGCCCTCCTCCTTCTCTCTCTCTCTCTCTCTCTCTCTCTCTCTCTCTCTCTCTCTCTCTCTCTCTCTCTCTCTCTCTCTCTCGTGGGTCCCTTCTTTCTATATCTCTTGTTGATATAAGCCATTTTTTTAGAAAAAAAACTAGCTAATTTTGTTGAACCTATTTTACTGAATTTAATATAACATTTACTTGATATAATAAAATTCAGCCAATATATGATATTAGTCAATTGATATGATAATATGGTGTCAACTGTCAAGATATGATACACTAGTCATCTAATGTATCAACTAGTTTTCAAATAAAAATATATAAAAAATTAATTTGCTTATAATTTTTTAATACTCTATAGTTTTATTAAAAATAAATTTAGTAAAATAAATTTCAATAATTAGCTGATATTAACGAGAGAGAGAGAGTGTGATAAAGAGAGATAGAGATAAAGAGAGAGAGAGAAAGACACCCAGAGAGAGAAGGAGAGAGAGAAGGGGGAGGGGACCGATTATGAACAAATGGTGCACATAACTGTTATGTGTATATCACAACTCAAAGTAAGGGTACATAAGCTATTTAATGCTTAAAAACTTGCCAAATTGAAAAATGTTGCATGTATTGTGAAACATTGCGAAGAGGAAAATGTTGCATGAGAAACGAAGGTAGTATGTGACTATGTGAGGTATACGCAAAAGAATAAATAGAAGTTTTTAATTTATTCACTTCGAATATATCTAGTATTATATGCAAGTGATGTGGGAAGCAAATATAAAGCTCAATTGCGAAATAATATGTATACGAATTTATTCACAAAGTCTATTGTGTTTTTTTTAAAAGCCAACAAATTAGAGAAGTCGTAATTGTTTTTTGTGAGTTGTGGGCATAATTGTAAATTAAAGAGGGTGAATACTAACTCCTCCCTTCTTCACATATTTAATAGAGATTTTTTTTCATTTACTTTTTTAAAAAACCCAATAAATCGAGGAAGCTGTAAATATTTTTTGTTTGTTGAGGTATAATTGTAAAAGAGGGTGGACACCATTTCCTTTCTACATAAACACACACACAGATTTATATATATATATATATATATATATATATATAGAGAGAGAGAGAGAGAGAGAGAGAGAGAGAGAGAGAGAGAGAGAGAGAGAGAGAGAGAGTTCAAACCAGTCAAAAAATAAAATATGAACTTTGTGTTGTACTAAAAAGTTGTAATAAATAACATGCATTACACATGACAAATCAATTGTCCTAGAAACAATTATCCTGAAAGGCCAAGGTATTCTACCTCAGATATACCTTCACCTTCCATCCAAAATGTAGAATATAGAATCCAAGTTCCACACCCAGTTTATGCTGAACGCCAGTCTCCTCCAAACTCGCCCTCGGCCTCAGTTATAACATACATACATACATACATATATATATATATATATATATATATATATATATATATATATATATATATATATATATATATATATATATATATATATATATATATATATATAATATAGGGGCAGGATCACATGAGAATGTTCCTTACATGAGAAATGAGAATGAATCTCAACCACACAATTGGATTAGAGTTACAACACTTGTTCATTAAAGTTATACCCCTGAAAAAAATTCAAGCCCAAAAATACATTTTTTTTTTCGAATTTTTTTTTTCTAATTTTTGTTTTTTTGGAGTTACATTTGTTTTTTTGGAGTTACATCACTTTTTCATTAGAGTAACATCACTTGTTCATTAGAGTTATAGCGTGTAAAATTCATTCTCATTTCTCATGTAAGTATGCAGTCTCACACACACACACACACACACACACACACACACACACACACACACACTCACACACACACACACACACACACACACACACACACACACACACACACAACACACACACACACACACAACACACACACACACACACACACACACACACACACACAAGTTACATATGCACGCGATGTGTGAGTCAACATTCAACAACCTTATGTAGCTATATATACGAATGTACATGTTCTTTAATCTAAAATTATATTTGATAGTAATACAAATTATTGAGGTTCTTTTTTAGATATTATTATCTTTTTAAATTGAAGGTGATCGTTTTTAACTGTTCAATACAATACCGTCACTGAAAAATTTGGCAATTCCTTATTAGCGACTTTAGTATATTTCTTTAATTATAAATGTTAATAAACCATATTGTTGGAACTTTGTAAATACGAAGTATTATGTTGTCACGGTATATCGCTAACTTTTTTTGATTGAAGATTCTAATCAATTTTGTGATTGGTTGTGTCAATCTATTTTGTCAAATTATTAATGGTGATTGCATATTCCATTTTTGAGTTACTCATATAACAAGTTGCATTGATTCATTTTTTTTATTTTTATAAAAAGAAAATGTTGTTTCAAATTATTGAAGGGTATTCTAGTCATTTCAAAGGGGGACACCACACCTCCTCCCTTCACTTATATATATATACTAGTCTTATATGCACGCGATGTGTGCGAAAATAATTAAAAGGTCAATTGTGTAATAATATATAAATTTTTTTTTTCATAAAGTTCATTGTATATTTTTCTTCTGTTTTTTGAAAACCAATAAATCAAGGATGATGTAAATATTTTGTTAATTGAGGGTATAATGTTAAAACATGGTAAATTTGTATTTTATTACGTAAGGGTATAAAAGGACCATTTTTGGTGTGCCCCTCCTCTTTCCTTATATATATACTAGCATTTTTTGCACGCTATGCGTGCGTGTCCTGTTATTTTTTGATTTTCTTAATTAGTTATTAATCAGTGTTACAAAAAATTTGATTTGAAAATATATTAATAATTATTATTAATTTTTAACTATATTTTTCTTAAATAAGTGCTTCATTGGTTTTATTAGTTATTTATTCATCATTATTCAAATATGTTATCGAGAGAAAGAAATATACCGTAGAAGAAAGTTTGTGCTCAAATAAAGTGGAAAAATTTGTGTATCGGGTTCAATCGTCAAAAAGAGTTTAATTTACATAATATAGATTACTGAAGAATAATCAACATTAAGGTTTTGAATATTATGAGTATAATTATCAATATGAAATTCAAATTTTAATTTTTTCTTCTAATTGTGTCAATCAAGTTATATTGTTATTTTAATTTTTTAATAGAGTTCTTCACACATAGGTAAGAAAAGGAAATCATTCTCCTTAATTTAATATTTGATTGAAATTTCAAATTCAAATCGGTTATTAACTTGTTCAATATATATGACAATTTAAATTCATTAAGGGTATATTAGACTTTTTAAGAGGGGACACCATCTTCCTCCCCCCTTCACTTATATAATAGAGATATATAGGGGCAAGATCACATGAGAATGCTCCTTACATGGGAAATGAGAATGAATCTCAACCACACGATTGGATTTAGTTATAACACTTGTGCATTAGAGTTATACAAAATTTTGAGCCCAAAAATATATTTTTTTTAAATCTTTTTCTAATATATTTTTTTTGGAGTTACATAGGGGTGAAAGTTCGGTGTGCGGTTTGGATTAGGGCCTAATCCAATCCGATCCGAATAAAATTTGGATTTCAATTTTTCAATCCGAATCCAAACCATTAGGGTTTGAATCCGATCCAATCCAATCCGAAAATTTGATACTCTAGATTGGATCCGATCCGAAAATCCGATTTTTTTTTAAACTCTAGTTTTTCGATGAAATAAATTAAGCACAACAATAGCCTAGTAGATTTAGGAAATGAGGAATTAAGTTTAGTGTTTTAGGGGAAGAATTGAAGTGCTATGTGTATTGGGCTATGGAGTAGGTTTTTTTTATAATAAAAAATCAGTTAATAAGCACTTAAACCCAATCCAAATACATAATATAAGGCATATTACTATTCGGTTATATTGAATTTTTGGATCCAATTACCCTCAATCCAATTTGATCCGAAAATCCAATTTTTCAAAAAATCTTAATCCGAATTACTAATTCAGAATGGATTGGATTGGATTTTGGATTTTATCCGAATAACTTTCATAAGAGTTATAACGCGTCAATATTAATTCTCATTTCTCATGTAAGTATGCATTCTCATATGAACTCACTTCTATAACTCTTATGAATAAGTGATATAATTCTAATGAAAAAATCATGTAAGTCCAACAAGAGAATCTTAGGGGAAAAATTTTAAAAAAAAATTCTTTTTTTTGGCTCAAAATTTTTTAGGGGTATAACTCTAATGAACAAGTGTTGTAACTCTAATTCAATCGTGTGATTGAGATTCATTCTCATTTCTCATGTAAAGAGTATCCTCATCTAATTATTTTTTTTTGTTTTTCATTTTTCATTTTTTTGATGTAAAAGTGTTTTTTTTCTTATCTCACTCAAGTTTGTTTTTAAAATAAGTCCTCTTTTTTCAATAATTTGATTCCTATATATGTCGTCATATCAAAGAAACACACATCATTGCCTCATTGGGCAAACAAATTAAAGATCGTGGTTTGACTTCCTCGGAAAAAATTTGTTTGACCTCATAAATGGAGAAACTAATTAATAAGGGGAGTTGCAACTTGCAATCTATAAAAGGTGCGATAAGTTCTAAATTCCATTCAGTCAGCCA
Organism: Beta vulgaris subsp. vulgaris; assembly: GCF_026745355.1. Lineage (NCBI taxonomy): Eukaryota > Viridiplantae > Streptophyta > Magnoliopsida > Caryophyllales > Amaranthaceae > Beta > Beta vulgaris. Next base: position 41,125,560 of record NC_079208.1, read on the forward strand.
ATCACGCACTATAATTTTGGACTCCAAGGTTAACAAGGCCGCGAGTTGTGGTGAGCACTCGCTTACGCTTTTTTTCACTTTATCTAGGCTGTCCTTTTATTCTATAAACATAAAGAACTTCAGCGAGTTGGTTAATTGTTTTACTTGGATTTCTTTGTCTTGGACTTTCAGCGTTTTCAATTTTGTTATTTTTTCTTTGTTTCGGGGGATGGTAATGTAACAGGCCAACTTCAAAGTTCTATCACATGGAACTTTTAGACCACTATGGTCTATGGCACTATATGCCCAAACTCTTCAGAATGAAGGAGCCACTCAACTTATGAAGCTCTCTTCTACTCCCGTAATGAGGAGCTTTTTTCACCTAAACTTATTTTAACTGAAGTGATTAAATCTGATCATCCCTTAATTTTAGTTGTTTTTGCATCTGATTGGAACTGATCAACCTTGAATAAACCTGATTGGATCTTGAAACTTATTCTTATAAGTTGAATAGAATGCACCCTTATTTTCTTTTGAATTTTTATGTCAATGCTTATAGTTAGATCTTTACTCCCTCGGTTTCTTTTTAATTTATTCACTTCACTTTGGGAGAGAACAATAAAGGAAGTACAAAAGTATGAGACAGAAACTGATGAGGTGGAAATAGAAACTGAAATGTGTAGGAAAAAAACAAAAATGTGGATTAAAATATTAAAAAGTGGATGGCATGGGTGGAAAAAGAGGAGAAAGTAGATGGGACATGTTACCAAGAATAGAAAAGACAAGTGTGTAGATTAAAAAGAAACGGAGAGAGTATATGACAGTCATTTGTTATAATAATAATTAACCTATTATCATACAAAAATTATTATATGAGGCCGGCCACACAGGAAGTTACAGGTGTGGCCGCGCGCATGACACACTGTCAGCCCGTCAGCTCATTTTGAAATGGTCATATCTCACAAGTTTCTCATTGGAATCGAGCTTTTGACCAGGCGTTGGAAAGTTATCGAGCCAAATTTTCATGTCCAACTTGAATCTTCCCAAAATATTAAGTATTATGTGAGATATGACCTTTTGAAGTTGACACTTATGCACAAATACTTATAAACAAATGAAATTACTCTTATGAACAAATAGAGTTACTCTTATGACCAAATAGAGTTACTTGTATGAGTATGTGGTTACTCTTAACAATAAAAGGGTGTCAGTCCTATAAAAAAATGTGGTTGCTCTTATAAGCAAATATGGTTACTTTTGTGAACCTTTGGGATTACACATATGATTAAATGAGGTTACTTGTATGATTTATTGAAGTTACTTGGATAAATGAATAAGGTTACTATTATGAATTAATTGGGAGGTTACTCATAGATTAAATGACATTACTAGTATGAATTAATTGGGTTAACATATGATAAAAATGGAGTTACTCATAAAAATGGGGTTACTCATCCATCTTTCTCACAATTGTTCACAAAAGTAACCCATTTTATTATATGAGTAACCCCATTTTTATCATATGAGTAACCCAATTAATTCATACTAGTATGTCATTTAATTTATGAGTAACCTCATTTAATTTATGAGTAACCTCATTCAATCTTATGAGTAACCTAATTAATTCATACTAGTAATCTCATTTAATCTTATGAGAAACACAATTAATTCATACTAGTAACCTCATTTATTTGTACAAGTAACTTCAATAAATCATACGAGTAACCTCATTTAATCTTATGAGCAACCTAATCAATTCATACTAGTAACCTCATTTATTTATACAAGTAACCCCAATTGTTTACAAAAGTAACCTCCATTTTATCATATGAGTAACCCCATTTTTATCATATGATTAACCCAATTAATTCATACTAGTAATGTCATTTCATCTATGAGTAACCTCAGTTAATATTATGAGTAACTCAATTAGTTCATACTAGTAACCTCATTTATTTATACAAGTAACTCCAGTTATTCACAAAAGTAACTCCATTTTATTATATGAGTAACCCTATTTTTATTATATGACTAACCCAATTATTTCATACTAGTAACCTCATGTAATATTATGAGTAACCTCATGTAATCTTTAACCCAAATAATTAATACTAGTAACCTCATTTATTTATACAAGTAACCTCATTTAATCATACGAGTTGTCCCAAAGGTCCACAAAAGTAACTGCATTTGCTTATAAGAGTAACCACATTTCTTTATAGGAGTGATACTCTTTTATTGTTAAAAATAACCACATACTCATACAAGTAACTTCATTTAGTCATAAGAGTAACTCCACCGATCTGTTCATAAGAGTAACTCCATTTCTTTATAAGTGTTTCTACATAAGGGTAAACTTTAAAAGGTTATATCTCACAACAAACTTAATATTTTTGGAAGTTTCAAGTTGGAAATGAAAATTTGGTCGATAGTTTTCCAACGCCTGGTCAAAAGCTCGATTCCGATAAGAAACGAGTGAGATATGACATTTGAAAATGAACTAACGGGCTGACAGACTATCGCGCGCGCGGCCACACCTGTAATTTCGTGTGTGGCCGACCACACGCAAGACTCGTTGATTGCCATATTGTCGTGTTAAAGTTTATAGAAGTAATATTGGATAGACTCCGGCTAAAAGATGGATTTTTTTGCCTAAATTTTTTTTATCAAAACTAAAAATAAATTAAATATTTAGCAAGCATCAACAAACATTATTAATAAACCAATGATGTATTTGCATAGTGGTTAAGATTTAGTAGTTAATATTAAGGTGTTGTGAATGATAGATCATAAGTTCAAATCCCGTTATCTTTCTTTGTACTTTCTACTGCCTTCATAACTCATATGGATAAAAAAAAACATTATTAGTAAACTTATTACCAAATACTATCATCTGTTCCCACAAGATCGCCACAAAATATGACCTTCCTCTTACATGATTCTCCCTCATCCAACATTCACATAGCATGAACAATCCAACATATCAAGACCTCAGCTTCTCAATTTAATTCGTGTACTATCTATTAGAAACTTACAATCGCAATGGCAAAGAGACAATGATTTCAAGGTTGTGCTGTGGTAGGAGACCGCTGACTTGAAATCAATTACGGCCTGATACTGGTGGTAATCGATCTGGCCGGAAAGCTCCCCAAGGTTAACACATCAGCCTAAATTGACACCACTAGCAGTATAGACTTTGGAGAATAGCACGAACCCAGGAAAAGAGAGAGAAGAGGAAGAAGAGAATGTTTCGTGTATCTTGAACTGATCAGAAGGCACTCATTTTTATAGGAAGAAATCAGGCAAAAAAAACGGAAGACAGTAAAAGGGGAGGATATCACGGAATTGCCATTAATACCGTAATGGTCAAAACGTTACAAATCTTCATCAGTCACACACGCGCCTAGCATGGATCCAAAAAGTTAGTGAAGTTTATTCCCCAAAGCCCAAAGCCCGAGGTCCAAGGCCCTGCCGGGTGGCGAACGTGCGTGTGTAATAGCAAGCCCACACACAAACATGTCATCCAACCACAAAAGCATCTCAAGTACCAACTCCGTAAGAGTAAGGATGAAGGGAATATATAAAGCAAGGAAGTATTCCCTCCCACAAGCAATGTGGGACAATTAATGAAAAGAAGACAATAAGGCTTTTCAAGCCTTGATTCCAACAATCCCCCACAAAGGCTTTAAAAAGCAAAAGAAATTCCTGGGTAAGGAAAGGAAAGTACTTAAACATCAATATCTTTCGATTTGAATTGATGCATAGTTAAATGAGGCAACAACTTACTATCTAATGAGTGAATTTCTCTTGAACTCACTAGAGTTCAATTGAGACCCCCACAACACATACCTACCTTAAAATCGTGCAATCTCCGCGATACATCACATGCGCTTTTATAGCCATGCGCATTCATTGGGTCTAATAAGTGCTCTAGAAAGACATCCCAGTCTCTCATAGAAGGCAGCTTAACCTCTACACTTACATAGGTAATCCATCAAGTGTTTCTCAATAACACCACCCCGAGGGATATGGAACCATTAAGAGCAAAAGCTCAACCTCTTAATATAAATCCATCAAGTGCGTCTCAATAGCACCACCAATAGGCTATGGATTAAAAAGCACTACCATGCGTCATAGGGATTAGAGATGTAGTGCAAGTTAAGATTTTATGGCTTCGTTTGACCTCAAACCAGATCCACCTTAAAATCTCAACTAATGGGCTTTAGCCCCATCCCCCTCGACGACTCTAGGACAACTCTCCTAGATAACTCCTTAGTAAAGGGGTCTGCAAGATTTCTTTCGGACCTCACATAGTCCAAAGAAATCACCCCATTTTTCAGGAATTGTTTGACGACTCCATGTTTGATCCGTATGTGTCTTTTATTACTATTGTAGACACTGTTTTTAGCAAGACCAATGGCTGCTTGAGAATCACAATGAAGAGAGACAGGTGCACCCTGTCCTCCCCATAAGGGAAATACAAGGCAATAGATTTCTCAACCATTCATCTTCTTGCCCTGCCAACTCGAGGGCAATGAACTCAGGCTCCATGGTTCTTAGCAAGACCAATAGCTGCCAACTCGAGGGCAATGGTTCCAGGAACGTGCTATACAAGTCTGCGTCGAAGAGTTCCACGATATAGCACCACCACCAAGGGTAAACACATAGCCACTAGTTGAACTAATCTCATCATTACCAGATACCCAATTTGCATCACAAAATCCTGCTTCAAGAACAGCAGGAAATTTAGAGTAATGCAGACAAAAATCAACAGTTCCTTTTAGGTATCTGAGAAGACGATGAAGAGCATTCCAGTGTTCATTACTAGGGTTATGGGTATATCTACAAGTCTACTCACTCACATGCTATGTCAGGTCGAGTACAGTTCATGAAGTACATCAAACTACCTATGATTTTCGCATATTCACTTTGAGAGACACTTTCACCTAAGTTCTTGGTCAAATGAATACTAGAAACATAAGGAGAACTCACTGGAACAACATAAAAGGAATTAAACTTTTTAAGCACCTTTTTCACATAATGAGACTGACTAAGGGAAATGCGACCGGAGATTTTCTTAAGTCTTACTCATAAAATCACATCAGCTTCTCCAAAATCTTTCATCTCAAACTTTGGAGACAAGAAAATCTTAGTATCATTAACCACCTGTAAGTTGTTACCAAAAATCAGCATGTCATCCACGTAAAAGACATATAATAATGTAATCTGATCCTATCAATTTGGAATACACACAGGAACCAGAGTTGTTGACAATGAACCATTTGACACAACAATACTGTCAAATTTTTCGTACCATTGTTTTGGTGCTTGTTTGAGACCATATAAGGATTTCTCAACTTAGACACTTTATCTTCTTGACCTTGCACCACAAAACCCTCGGGTTGAGACATGTAAATCTCCTCCTCTAAGTCACCATTCAGGAAAGCAGTCTTAACCTCCATCTGATGTATAATTAAGTCATGAATAGTAGCAAGAGCTAGTAGGATCCTAATGGTGGCTATCTTAGTCACAGGAGAATAAGTGTCAAAGTAATCCAGTCATTTCCTCTGAGTAAAGCCCCTAATGGCAAGCCTAGCTTTAAACCTCTCAATAGTCCCGTCAGGTCTCAACTTCTTTTTAAAGATCCATTTACTATCTATGGTCTTTGATCCCTTAGGTAAGTTGGTTAACTCCCAAGTAGAGTTAGACACTATGGAATCTAACTCGCTCTTAATGGCCTCTTTCCAAAAACTAGCATCCACAGATCTCATTGCCTCATCAAAGGTCTTTGGGTCCTCTTCTATCATGAAAGCATAAACTAGTTCATCACTCAACAAGTCAACACAAGAACTTTCAGATAGAAAAGCAGTAAATAAATCAGAACCAAAGTCTTTTGCTACTCTAGGTCTCTTACTTCTCCTAGGCTCATCTACAACAGAAGAACTACTAGCATGCATGTCAACTGAACTACTACTCAAAGTCAAATCATCAGGATAACACTAGTAGGTAGAACAACATCATGCGTAGAACAAGTAGATAAATCAACAGCAGGAGAAGAACAAGAAGGCACAGATGCAACATCACCTTTTTCAAAGGAAAAACATGTTCAAAAAACTCAGTATCTCTATATTTACAAATAGACCTATCACTCAAAGTCATAAATCTATATGCAGCATCAGCATAACCAATATAACACACATCAAAAGTCTTAGGTCCAATGTTTGACTTTTATAGTCAGGAAGCCCAACTTTGGCTAGACACCCCACACTCTAGAAAATCAAGTTTGGAGGATAACCCTTCCATAGTCATAAGGGGTCTTATCTAACTTTTGTGAGGAACTCGGTTAAGAACATGACAAGCTGAAAGAACGCTTCCCCCACATTTCATCAGGCAACCCAGAACTTACAAGCATAGCATTCATCATATTTTTCAAGGACCTATTTTTCCTTTCAGCTATACCATTTTGTTGGGTACATAAGGAGCACTAAGTTCATGAATGATTCCCAATTTCTCACAATGGTCATTCAAGAGAAGTTCTCATATTCTCTACCCCTATCAGACCTAACCCTCTTGATTTTCCTATCAAGTTGGTTTTCTACCTCGGCCTTATACTTATAAAAAGCTTCCCTGCCTCACTTTTGGCTTAAGAAGGTATAACTTAGTGAACCTCGAGTAATCATCAACAAAGGAAAATTACCAGAATTTTCCTCCTCTACTTCTAGTGTTCTGAAATCAGCTAAGTCTGTATGAACCAATTCTAGAAGTTGGGTGGTCCTTTGAGTCACGTTTTGCAAGGTTTCTTGTAAATTTTGCTTCAACACAAAAGGACACTTAGAAAACTCGTTGAGGACAGATTAGGAATCAACTAAGGTCCTTAGTCTCTTAATAGAAGCAACATTCACATGTCCTAATCTACCATGCCATAAATTTAAAGACTAGCAATATAAGCAGAACCACAAAAGTTTTATTAATAGCAGAACAAAGAAGAGCAACATTTAAAATAAACAAACCCCCACTCAGATACCCTTTCCCCACAAATTCCCCACCACGAGTCATTACAACCTTGTCAGCCTCAAAAATATTTTTCAAACCACTTTGTTTAACAAGGCACCAGACACTAGGTTACGACGCATAGTAGGAACATACAAGACATTTGAAAGGGAGAGGGTTTTTCCAGAGGTAAGTTTTAGAGTGACTTTCCTTGTCCAAGCACTCCAGCAGTTGCGCATTCCCATGTAGACCACACTCACCTTCTGTTGCATCCTGAAAGTCATGGAGAAGCTCCTTTGAACAGAAATGCCTTGAAACCCCGGTGTCCAAAATCCAATCAAAACTATTCTCGATCAGATTCGCTTCAACGACCACATCGACAACAATATCATCAGATTCAGCAAGGTTAGCCTGAGGTGCTTCCTTTTGGACAGAACCTTGGCGTTGAGGACATTGATAAGTCTTATGATCAGGCTTGCCGCCTACATATATAGCAAAGGACAGACCTCTTCTGAATCTTACCATTAGTTTTATTGAATTTCCCTTGCTTCATACCTTTATTGTTGACCTTCTTACCTTTACCCTTAAACTTATCAAATCCTAATGAAGCAGCAGTAGTTTCCACCATATTAGTTTTGGTAACATTAACAACAACAGTGTCTTGATTATCTTTGATGTGGTTTTCCTGTTCAATCCTCATATGACTAATTATTTCCTGAAGAGACAGAAACTCTTTCCTGTGTTTCGGATTGTTACGAAACTCCCTCCAGGAAGGGGGAAATTTTTATAGCAATACATTCGCTTGAAAAACTTCACAAATCTTCATGTCTTCATTTAAAACATCAGCACACAGATTTTCGTAGACATGAACTTCGTCCACGACAGGTTTTTCATCAACCATCTTGAAAGCCAGCCACTTTCCGACAACATATTTTTGTTTCCCAGCATCATCAACTCCATATTTTTTCTCAAGGGCCTCGCAGATCAGTTTAGATGAATCATACACCATGAATAAATCAAATAGATTATTTGTCATCAAATTAAGGAGATAGAAACAAACAATTTTATTATCTTTTTTTTTAAAATTTCGTCCTCATTCTGCTTAATAACAGTAGCAGAAGGAGAAGAGGATGAATCACCTGTAGCAGAAATGGCAGCAGGACATTCCTTGAACAGGACATAGTCGATGTCTAACTATTCAAAAAACATGAGCAGTTTCTGAGCCCAACGTTTCTAATTATTTTCGTCAAGAGCGAGACTCAAGCTTGGAAAGATGGCCATGGATTTGGTTGAACGATTGTCAGCCATTGCGAATTAGGTAATTGCTTTCAAATTGTTAGAAACTGACAATTGCAATGGCAGAGAGACAATGATTTCAAGGATGTGCCGTGGTAGGAGACCACTGACTTGAAAGCAATTACGGCCCGACAACGGTGGTAATCGATCTGGCCAGAAAGCTCCCCAAGGTTAACACAACAGCCTAAAACTGCCACCACTAGTAGTATAGACTTTGGAGAGTAGCATGAACACAGGAAAAGAGAGAGAAGAGAAGAGGGAGAAGAGAATGTTTTTGTGTATATTGAACTGATTAGAGGAACACTGATTTTATAGGAAGAAATCAGGCAGAAAAACGGAAGGTAGTGAAAAAGGAGGATATCACAAGATTGTCATTAATACCGTAACGGTCAAAACGTTACAAATCTTCATCAATTACACACATGCCTAGCCTGGATCCAAAAGGTTAGTTTATTTAAGTTAATTACCCAAAGCCCAAGGCCTTGGCCCGTGTGATAGCAAGCCCAAACACAAGCATGACATCCAACCACAAAAGCATCTCAAGTACCAACTCAATAAGAGTAAGGAGGAAGGGAATATATAAAGCAAGGAAGTATTCCCTCCTACAAGCAATGTGAGACAATTAATGAAAAGAAGACAACAATGCTTTTCAAGCCATGATTCCAACACTATCCACAAAGTCTCACGTCAAGAAGTTCGGGTTTGTCCCCCACCTTGCTGAACAATGTGCTTGCCAAAGGAATAACTTAACCAAATCAAAAGCTTAAACTAATGGTTAGAGTACCAGGAATAGTTTTATACTCTATTAGTGTTAAATGTCATTCTAGTTTGCTTCTTTTTTTTTTTAGTTTAGTTCGCGATTGCTGAAAAAAAAATTAAAAACTACCATATCCCAAAGGGATCAATAATATTTAAAAGGTTTTTTTGTGGGAAAGGACCAATTAAAATAGGTTGTTTTGGGGAAACACCACTTAAATTTTTTTTAGAGGGAAGTACCAATTAAAATATTTCTGTTGGCAATTTAACCACATTATGATTTCATGCCAAATTGTCAATTTTTCGGCGTTGACAATTTCTTTCCCTCCAAAACCTCGTTTTTTTGTTTTGTCTTATTTCCTCCCCTTCTTACTATTTAAAAGCCCTAATTTCCCCAATTTCCCCCCAATTTTTCCAATTTCCCTCATTTTATTGAAACTAAAGCTCTCATCCTCAACCTTGGAGCGGGTAGTAGTACTAGTTAGAGAACTCGAAGTAAGTACACTCGTCCGAGTTTGTAGAGGAGAAACGGGTGAACCCAGATCGGAAATCAGGCTTGTTGTTGGTAAACGAAAATATGAAACAATGTAAGTGAGTGAGGAGAGATGAAGAGAGAGAGTATTACATTATTAATTAGTGAGAAGATGGAGAAGTGGGTAAGAAGGAGGAGAAGAAGAAGACGGCATGAAGATTTTAGAGAGAAAAAATATGGAGATCTCATGAAATAAAGAGGAGAAAACAAAGAATGTGACATGACAAAACAAAAAAAAAAAACTACAGTTTTGGGGAAAAGCAATTGTCAACGCCGGAAAGTTGACAATCTAGCCTGAAAATCGTAATGTGATATTTAATTGTCAACGAAAGTGTTCCATTTGATCCGTCCCTCCAAAAAAAAAAAAATCATGTTTCCCCGAAAAAATCCTATTTAATTGGTTTTTCCTCACCAAAATCCTATTTAAAAAAATTAAGCAGCAATAGCAATTAGCTTATGCTGTAAACAACTTTCAGGAAAGATATGGAACCTATAATTGTATTTGTGGCTAAGGCTAATAATATATTGTGGAGTAAGATGAGAAGCCATAATTTAGGTGGAAAATTCAAATAACTCCCTGACACTGCCTTCATTGTTACTTCACATTGTCATATTGAGATTGCAGCGTTTAAGATCCAGGCAAAAATAGTGGGGAAAAATACAAAATCATTAAACGAAACCTTCATTTCTGTCATATGCTAAAAACATATAGCGTGTGCATTAAGAGATATATGGACAAAATTTATGCAATATTATTATGATCTTCTAAAATAGATCTCCCCCTACTATTCTCAATTGTTAGGATTAGTCTTTCAACTATATGTTAATTTTTATTGAATTAAAATAGGATCTCATCGGACACTGATCTTAGGATTAAAAATCAGGTTATATGCTATCCTTATTTCTATAACTGATAGATGATCATACATGTAACTGAAGCTCAATTATCATGATTACATTAATCTAGGATTAAATTCTATCTACGTCAGTACTACTCCTGTGGCACTTGTTTGGCCATAATAATTAAAAAACCACCTCACAAATTATCATAGGGCGATATTAGTTGGTATTTAATAGAGGTGATCATGGGTGGGCCGGGCCGGGTTCGGGCCGGGCCACGGCCAAAAGTTTTTGCCCATTGGTTGGGCCGGGCCGGGCCTAAATTCGGGTTGAATTTTTGTGTCCAAAGCCCTTTTTTCGGGCCTAAATTAGCGGGCTTTTGCGGGCCAAAACGGGCTGGGTCAAAAATAGACTAGAAAGTCGTTTTTGGCTTGTCCAAAGCCCGCCCAAAAGCAGGCCGGACCAAAATGATCACCTCTAGTATTTAATTTGTGACTAACCATACTATTGATAAAGGAAAGTAATGAATATCTCTAAGGGTATCACAATTACACACACATGGTGTAATTTACACAATTTCGTCTTTTATTTGGACATGAGCGCATGAGATGGAGATTGTAAAATGTTGTAAAACTATAACACTCGAATATAAGATGAGAAATAAGTACTAACATTACTTTATTTTTATTACCGATCTCGAAGAACTCCAATCACCCTCTATCTACATCATTCAAATTTGCGTCTTTTATGGACTAAGAAATTGTTGTATAAGGAATCATATATTTATTGCAATTATAAAAAATTGCCTATGCCATGGGAGAAGGATACTAAGGCAAGAATAATTTATCCGAGTGTGATGCGATGCTGATAGATTGTTTCGGATACAAGATATTGCCATACGTTGCCTGAATTGGCTACAGTCTACTGATCTAGCTAGGACTAGGAGAGTGTAAAATAGACGGATTCAAACAAGTAAAATAACTTCTAGTAACTAACATTTAAAAAGAACCTTAGAGCGAGTTAATTTCACTGATTGATAATGTAACATCCAAGATATTGAAAGAAATTGACAAATAATTTTCTAGAAGCAGTAGAGAAACAGGGGAATGATGAATGAAAAAATAGTAAGGAGAGACTGAGAGTACAGCGGAAAAATGGGTGGAAAGTAGCCAAGTAGGGACGCATTGAATCCACATGCGGTGCTTCAGCTGTGAATGACAAAGGAGGTCCCATCTCATGAACTCTATGTAATTCTAATTAGTCTCCCTTTCTCATCTTCATTAACCATGAATTTCTTCATAATATGTAATGCTTGTCTCAAAATTTATCCAATCCCTTTTCAAAAGAAGTAGCTTCTGAAAAGTTCCCTCTAGGTTTCCTTGGGAGGGTTTGCTAGTTTCGATACTAGGGTTCCTCGAAGGAGAGGTTTTTTGTTAGTTTCTTGGTGATTATTACTCGTACGAGTGATCATGGACACTGAAATCAATACATCTAGTGAGTTATTAATAAAGGATATGACAATATCGAAGGGAGATGGGGACAAAACCGGCGAGAAGATCGATTTGGCGAAAGAAGTAAAAGCTCAATCAGAACCGGTGGAGTGGGAGGAAGAGGGTTCGGAGGAGGATGAAGCCAGAACGGAGTTAGGGCTTGTCATTCGAATTTTTACGAACCGGCATATTAATCAAAATGCTTTCATCACCACCATGAAGAACATATGGCAGGCGAAACATGATATGGATATTAAAAACATTGGCAAAAATTTGTTTGTAGTTCAATTCTATCACTGGAGGGATAAACAACGAGTGATGGAGGGTCAGCCCTGGCACTTCGATAAACATGTGATTCTGATGAATGATATTAAAGGTAATTGTAAACCTTCTGACATTCAATTATGGGAGTTCCCGATTTGGGCTAGGGTTTATGATTTGCCGTTTAAGGGGAGATTAAATTCCGGTAATGTCGAGGCTATTGGGAACAAAATAGGGACCTTTATTACAATAGATAAATCTGGAGCAGTGGGAATTGATAAATCAATCCGGTTACGGATTATGCATGATGTTCGAAAACCTCTTATTTCATCAGTGAAGATCCGTATGAAATCTGGTGAGGAGGAATCCTTCGCAGTCAAATATGAAAGGCCTCCCCTTTTCTGTTTTTATTGTGGAAAGGTTGGACATGTGACAAAAGATTGTGAGGAGGAAGATATGGAAGAAGAAGGGGTGGTGAAATATGGGGGGTGGTTAAAGGCTTCGCCTTGGAAGCTGGCTGAAACGGGGGAGAAAGGGGGAGGTAGGATGAGTGAGAACTCTTGCGCTCGTGCGTTGTTCATTACCAAACCGAAGAAAATTGTGAGGGAGGAGGTAAAGGAGTCTGTGACGGCAGTTGTGGAGAAAATGAATAGCTGGGTAATTAAGGAAAAAGAGGTGGAGGGAAGTGTGGATCATGAGCAGTCTGAGAGTGAGAGTGTAAGGCCTCTAGGGGAGAATCTGATGAAGGGAGTTGTGATGGACAGTTACGAGGAAGGGGATAAGGAGCAGGGAAGGAGTAGTAAGGGTAAGGATGTGGAGAATAGTGGTGAAGTGGCTCAGAATAGAGTAAAGGCTGAAAAGGAAGTTAAAAAATGGAAGAAAATCGCTAGGCAGCGAGATAAGGTGGCAAGGGAAGTTCCCCAAGTCTGGGGTCTTAAAAGAACTGAGAGAGGAGGAGGAGTGGCAGGTCTTGATGAAGTGGAAATAGAGGAGTTACGTTACTTGAAGCGAGCTGGCTTAAGCGTGGCAGATGACGCACTGATGTTGACAGTACCTACTGAAGAAAAAGTGGCGAGCCCCACGGTTTGGGCTCTCGGTGACCAATGAGTCACATCCTATCCTGGAATTGCAAAGGGATGGGGAGCCCCTCTGCAATGAGTGCGCTAAGGCGATTGCTTGCTTCAGAGGGTCCCCAAATTGTCTTCTTATCGGAGACAAAGCTAAAAAGTCATGAAATGGAAAATGTGAAGAAGAAACTCAAATGGGAGCATCTAGTGGCTGTTGATTGTGTAGGTGAGGGTCGAAAGCGAAGGGGTGGTCTTGCTATGTTATGGAGAAGTGATATTATTGTAGTGCGAGACATGGCCTCAAAGTGGCTTATGAAGCAGGGCTACGTAATCTAGTGGTGGAGATGGACTGTCGAAAACTTTTTCTCCACCTTAGGGGTAAATGTAGTGATGTATCTCCCTTTGGGAGAGTAGTGGCTGATATTTTATTCCTAGCCTCGAAATGTAACAATGTAGTCTTTGAGCATGTCAAACGCCATTGTAATAGGGTCGCTCATCTCTTAGCCCATATGTGCAAGCATGCCAAGGAAATGAGAGTGTGGATTGAGGAGTATTCTCCTGATGTTCGAAGTGCTATCATGCTTGACAAGTTGTCAACGTAATAAAAAAATTTTCTTTCCTGGTCAAAAAAAAAAAGAAGTAGCTTCTGTGGGTAATTGGTTGAACATAGGAAGTTATAGTCTCCAAGTTATATTTCTATGTAAGTAGTTGTTGTTGGATGTTTAATGGGTAACGAATTAAAAAAGTTAGCAAAAATAGAAAAATCCCACATTCAAAGTATTGGTGGGTTTTCATCTAGTTTATTAAATGGAGGCGCTTCAATGTGTTGAATTTACTTACGACTCATTCGACATCATGATAAGTTTTTAAGTTTTGGTTTTATGAATGCAGAAGTCATATGATATAAGATGTCTAATATATTAAGATTAGTCACACTTATAACAAACATATGTCAAATTTGAAAATTGTAATAAAAAACCAAAGATACCTTTTTTGGTTTCATGTTTTGGAAAACAACAACTAACAAGGCTTTAATATTCCTTTTATGTTATTTGAATTTTCTTAATTGTTATTAATTTTTCTTTTATCTTTTTTATTGTTAAATTATGCCTTGAATTATTTGTTGGTATATATAATTTAGTATACCATTTCTATTTTGGGCTCGGTATTAGGTCCATTTTGTTTAGGTTAATTGTAAGGATTGTATATAAACCTTCTTTAGTTGACCTTTATCTCAATCTATTCAAGTTGGATAATCTGTTCTCTCTCCTTAACCTAATAAAATTAGTTCTCCATGTTGTATTGACGAAGCTAACATCTTGTTAGTGAACAACACTAAATCCTTGTGTCAACTGTTCATTAATTCTCTGTTTCGTTAATTGCTTCTGTCACAATAAACAAGTATCATAGTCGGATCTATTAAGGTCAAAAAATATGCAATTTTCCAATTTTGCAAAGATTTGTGATTTGAAATTGAAGTTTGACAAATTCACTAGGAGAAACAATTTCAGTTTATGGCAGATCAAGATGCAAGCTCTATGATGCCATAGGGGCTATCGGCGCCGCTATCGGGAAATCAAAGAAAGCAAGCGCATATGACGATGAATCGAGTAGTCTAGAGGGGGAAGGATCGCTCGACAATCATGCTATGTTTGGCTGATGAAATCATCATTCAGGGTCGCTAATTAAAAATCTATTGTTGGTCTTGGTTGAAGTTGAAGACTTTATACATGAAGAAATCTCTAACCAACAAGTCGATTTTGAAGCAATTACTGTTCAGTCTACATATACAGGATGGTGCACCTCTCAGGAACCATTTAGAGCAAGTGAATGCTATCTTACTAGATATTCGTAATATTGATGTTAAAGTACATGATGATGATGCTGCTTTAATTTTGTTAGTATCTTTACCGCATGAGAATTTTGTTGATTCTTTTATTGTTGGGAAAGATAGTTATAGGCATGATTTTATTAGCCTGTGTGAGATAAGTGCGTATTTGACTAAATCATTGTAAGGGTTTTTTTTTAAAAATGTTTTGAAATATAAGAAGTTGCCAACAAGTCTTTAAAGGAACACTTATAAATCTAATTGGATATTGAAAAATCTTAGGGACAACTGTGGGACTTATCTAGTGTAGATTTTCCCATCATGACTCCATAGATGGTCAATGAACAAAAGATTATATTAAGTTTGGGGGTGAGGGTACGAACGTGGTCATGAACCAAATTCGCTGATTGATACCCTCTACTTAATATCAATCCATATCAAGTTTTATGCAAAAGAATAACCATAGAATATTTTCAAGCACCATAAAATTATTACTCTAAGTTGGTTGATTAAACACATAAAAGAATAATTTTTAGTGACACATTATTAAGCAATTAAATTACTAAGTTCCTAGCATGTTGTTCAAATTATCTGATTAATATTAGAATAATTCTTTAAGTCTTGATTAGCAGGTATAACATGCGAGTGATGAAAGCATGAACAGGACAATCATAACAATATATATGAAAAATAAATAAGAAGAGAAAAGGTTAGAATATACAAAAGAACGATTTTATATAAAGGGTCTACATCATGGAAAGAAATAGATAGTAACTTCAATATAAAAATCATAAAATTATTCCAGAACCTTCAGAAGTATATTGGCGTGACTTCGATCTCAGAGAGTAACGACATTCGAAAGGAGCAATAGTGAAGCCTGAAGATTGATCGAAATATGCGTGTGTGTGTGTTTGAAAGTATGTGTTTGTTTGTGTTTGAAAGGTATGAGAGTATGAGAGAATTCATATTTCGGGTTCAAAGAGTACGTGAAAAGTGAATGTGGAAAAATGTATGTTGTAGATCTGAGGGATTGAGACATATTTATACGAAAATATAAAAGAAAGATAGAAAAGCAAATTGTGCGGCATGCAAAGAATGCGCTAGGCATGTGTCTAATTGACGCACTGAGCAACGTCTCAGGTGAATATTGGTGCGCATGACGCGACACAACCAGTCCGATGCGTACATGTGGCACGACAGACTTACCGCTTGCGTTAGACACGTTTTGACAGCCTTTTCTTAAATGCATTTTTGAACGATTTTCTTTTATCCTTTAAATTCGAAAATCAACTTTACGAGATAAAATCTGATTTCAATTCTAAAAATATCTTTGAAAATATATAACTAAAAACAGTTAATTATCATAAATAATTAATTGGGCTTTTTCAAAGGATTGGGCTTAAAATATTTTTAATGGGCTCTATACACAAATAATTATTAGAACTAATTAATTGGACTTTAAAATAGGACTTTGGATCATTATTGCAAATACATACACTTTTACACTTTAAAAATAGATTTGGGTTTGGTTATTCAGATTGCTTTCCCCTTAGGTCGGACCAATTAAGACCATCATATGTTTCCTTATCGGGTCCTTAAATGGGGAGACACAACTATGTGTCTATAATAGTATGTCTCTAGAAGAAGTAATTAATAGGATTTACGATGCGGAAATACAAACAATTTGTACAAAACCTATTCCCAAGAACACCCTAAAAATACTATAATGAATCTACAGGAGGGAGTTAAGATATTATACCTTTGAAGCGTGCCTCGTTGATGTTTAAGAACGTCAATTGAAGTTCCTCTACAAAAGTCCACCACCACAAGTTGATTATACCTCGGTTTACTAGAACCCAAAACAAAACATTTTATTTTGTATGAACTTTTGAATATCTTGTGAGGAACTTATTTTCCCTCTACCACAAACTCACGGCAAGTTATGTAATATGTGTGTTATTGTGGTCAACAATTCACCTCTATTTAATTTGCTTTGTATGCTCATAAAAGGAAGGATTTGATTTCCTTTCAATTAAGAGGATATCAATCCATTAATTGATTGACTTTCTCAATCAATTAATATTGATATCAATCAATTATCCTATAATTGATTTTGATCCAAGATATAGCAAGATATTACCCATAACTTATTATGGACAAAAGAACATATTGGTATTATTGTATAATATTAATCTTAAAAAGACTAACTTATCAACAATGTAGTTTATGTGTGACCCTGTAGGTCCAATATAGTTTAGTAGTAAATATTAATCGTTTATTAATATTACAAGTCAAGATTGGCTCCTAGCAAAGCATCATGGCTACCCAAACTATATGGGATATAATTAATAATTTATAACTTTTGAGTTATGCACTTGATCATAGGACATACTCCAACAATCTCCCACTTGTCCTAGAGCAAGTGGTGCTTTATAATCCCTTTGTCTCTTATTGTTATATCTGAACATAAGGTAAGAAAACTTGTCATCCTTATGAAGTCCAGAATATTTCTCAGTCTCCAAGTTCAACTGTCAAACGAATGTTGAATCACAATCCTTCGAGCACGCCATGCATTTTACAGTCTAAACTCCCCGAGAGGCCCAACACAACATTCCTATGTAATAGGAGGACAATTCTTTCTTATTTACCCTCTATCCTTCACACGACTCATAGCAACATGAACATAGCCTTTATAGTCTCCTTTTACGGCACGACGTTTGATAATGCCAAAGTGTACTAGTCATCATTATAAGGAATCAGTGGTAAACTCAAGTCTGAGGAATCAACTCATTTATATATTAAGAGAAACTTATGACATTCAGTCTTAAAGATTTCTCTATGTGGGTCAAATCCAATGTGTATTCACCAATTCACATTAATATAATTGATTAGACATCCAATGCCCCTATGATACATGGAACATGATCATCAATCAATCTATAAGCTAATCATTATAGGTCATTTTATTACCTACTTAATGACCTGATTAGGGACCAGGTAATCATTTATTTTAGTTCACTTAATAGGGTTCCATAGTTGAGTCCTCGTACTCAACATCCTATTTAAAAAAACTAATTACTTTGGACATTTGTTTCAATACTAAACCGAATTTAAACAAACATATATTTATGAAATAATAAACATAAACCTTTTATTTCAATAATGAAAGAGTTCAATATATAAAACAAAAAGATCATCTCCAATGTTCCTAATTCCCAAGCTGAAATATGAGTCTCATGTTTCTGCTGAGAAAGTGGCTTAGTAAGCGGATCTGCAACATTGCTATCCGTATGAACTTTACATATCCTAACATCTCCTCGATCAACTATTTCACGAATCAGATGAAATCTCCTGAGTACATGTTTGGATTTTTGGTGTGATCTTGGTTCTTTTGCTTGTGTTATAGCTCCAGTATTATCACAATAAACATCCAAAGCACTAGCAATACTCGAAACCACTCCTAGTTCAGAAATGAACTTCTTAATCCAGATGGCTTCTTTTGCTGCTTCTGATGCAGCAATATACTCAGCTTCAGTTGTAGAATCTGTTATGGTGCTCTGTTTGGAACTTTTCCAACTCACCGCTCCTCCATTTAAACAAAATATGAATTCCGACTGCGATCGAAAATCATCCTTATCTGTTTGGAAACTAGCATCAGTATACCCTTTTATACTTAGCTTATCCTCTCCTCCATAAACTAAGAATTTTTCTTTAGTCCTGTTAAGGTACTTTAGAATATTCTTCACAGCAGTCCAATGGTCATCACCTGGATTTGCTTGGTATCTACTGGTCATGCTCAAAGCATAGGAAACATCTGGTCTAGTACATATCATGGCATACATGATGGATCCAATAGCTGACGCATATGAGATAGGGAAGGGAATGGGTCCAGGACCCTACCTGGACCCTGTTGGACCCGACCCTAATTTAAGGGTCTGGGTCCAACTTTTTCAGACCCTAAGAGTCCGGGTCCGCGTCTGGGTCCAAGTGAATTTTTTAGGGTCCGGGTCCGGGTCTTAAAATTTTGGACCCAGACCCGACCCTTAGACCCTAAACTTATTTAATATATACATTTTTATATTTTTATTAAAAAAATAAATTGATTTTCTAAAAGACTAAAACTTAAATTAAACACCAAAACACCCATTCTGAACTCTTATGTAAGTTATATTTGTTTCGTTTTTTTTTCAATTTGTATGTCTGTGTTTGTTTCATTTTTTTCAGTTTATATGTTTGTGAATTGTGTTTGTTTAATTTTTTTTCAGTTTATAAGTTTGTGTTTGTTTCGCTTTTTTCAATTTTTGTGTTTGTTTCGTTTTTTTCAATTTTTGTGTTTGTTTCATGCGAATTTCATTAATAATGCTGAAAATTTGGCAAAATAAATAATTTAGGCCTGGACCCTCCAGACCCTCTAGACCCTCCAGACCCTAAGGGTTTGGGTTTGGGTCTGGGTCCAATTTTTTCAGACCCTTAGGGTCCGGGTCTGGGTCTACAAAAAAATTTAGGGTCAAGGTCAAAGGTCCACCTGGACCCGACCCAGACCCTACCCTTGCCCATCCCTAATATGGGATCTTGCTCATGCGGTCTTTCTCATCAGTTGTCGAAGGACACTGAGTCTTGCTCAGACTTATGCCATGAGACATGGGTAGAAAACCTCTTTTACAACCTTTCATATTGAACCTAGTCAGAACCTTATCAATATAAGTTTCTTGACTTAGTCCAATCATTCTTTTAGATCTATCTCTATAGATCTTAATGCCTAGTATGTATTGAGCCTCACCAAGATCATCATTGAGAAACACTTTCCAAGCCATATCTTTACAAACTCTACCATGGAAATATCATTTCCAATGAGAAGTATGTCATCTACATACAAGACCAAGAAAACAATCTTACTCCCACTAACTTTCTTGTAAACACAAGATTCCTCTTCATTTCTGAGAAAACCAAAACCTTTGATTGACTCGTCAAATCGGAGGTTCCAACTCCTTGATGCTTGCTTTAATCCATAAATGGACTTTTGAAGCTTGCATACCTTCTTAGGTGCATTAGGATCAATAAAACCCTTTGGTTGTGTCATGTACACTTCTTCTTCCAAAAAACCATTTAGAAAAGCGGTTTTAACATCCGTTTGCCATATTTCATAGTCATAATATGAAGCAATTGCTAGAAGTATCCGAATAGATTTCAGCATAGCTACTGGTGAAAAGGTTTCATCATAGTCTATACCATGAATTTGTTTGAAACCTTGTGCCACCAGCCTAGCTTTATGGATATATACATTTCCATCCACGTCAGTTTTCAACTTGAAATCCCATTTGCATCCAATAGGTTTAACCCTGTCGGGCAAATCAACCAAGTTCCAAACTTGATTTTCATACATGGAACCCATTTCGGATTTCATGGCTTTTGACCATAAGTCGGAATCTGAACTAGCCATAGCTGCTTTGTAGGTAGTAGGCTCATTGTTTTCTAAAAGCAATATTTCTTTATTATCAGACATGAGAAATCCATATCTCTCAGGTGCTGAAATTTTCCTAGTAGACCTACGAGGGGAGGGTGCCACGGAGGTAGATTCCACAACAGGTTGTGTAGTCTTATCAGTTTCCACAACAACTTGTGGAGGCTCCTGATATTGTGGCTCATTTTCAGCTCGAATTTCCTCGAGGTGAATATTTCTCCCACTTGAATTTCTAGAAAGATGTTCTCTTTCTAGAAAGACACCAGTTCGAGCCACAAACACTTTGTTCTCAGTTTTATTGTAGAAGTAATACCCCTTTGTTTCTTTTGGACAACCCACGAAGTAACATTTGTCAGATTTAGGTGCAAGTTTGTCAGATTGTAAACGTTTTACATAAACTTCGCATCCCCAAATCTTAAGAAAAGACATAGTTGGAGTTTTTCCAACCCATAACTCATATGGAGTCTTTTCAACGGCTTTGGTTGGAGTTCTGTTTAAGATTAGTGCGGCAGTTTTCAAGGCATGACCCCAGAATGATATCGGAAGATCGGCCTGACTCAGCATTGATCGAACCATATCTAATAGAGTTCGATTTCTCCTTTCGGACACACCATTCCATTGTGGTGTTCCTGGAGGAGTTAGTTGGGAAAGAATTCCACAACTTTTGAGATGGTCATCAAACTCTTGGCTTAAATACTCACCACCTCGATCAGATCTAAGGGCTTTTATTGTCTTGCCAAGTGATTCTGTACTTCCATTTGAAATTCTTTAAACCTTTCAAAAGCTTCAGATTTATGCCTCATAAGGTAGATATACCCATATCTACTGAAGTCATCTGTGAATGTTATGAAGTACTGATAATTGCCTCTAGCATTTGTACTCATTGTCCACAAACATCAGAATGTATGAGACCTAATAAGTCATTTGCTCTTTCACTTACACTAGTAAATGGAG
Organism: Beta vulgaris subsp. vulgaris; assembly: GCF_026745355.1. Classification (NCBI taxonomy): domain Eukaryota; kingdom Viridiplantae; phylum Streptophyta; class Magnoliopsida; order Caryophyllales; family Amaranthaceae; genus Beta; species Beta vulgaris. The sequence continues at coordinate 41,147,014 of NC_079208.1, forward strand.
CTTTTGTCATTTTTCCAAGTAAGCAAGATTCGCATGTATCATATGATTCGAAATCAAATGATTCCAAAAGTCCTTCCTTTTGAAGTTTTCAGATACTTCTCTCATTTATGTGGCCAAGACGACAATGCCAAAGTTAAGTTTTATTTGAATCATTTGATTTTGCCTTTTTAGTATCAATGTTATAAACTTGTTTTTCTAAATCTAGTAAATAGAGCCCATTAAATAAGTGAGCACTACCATAAAACATTCCATCCTTTTGAAAAGAAAGACATTTATTCTTAATCTCAAAAGTAAACCCTTCTGTATCGAAACAGGAAACATAAATAATGTTTTTAGAAATGGCTGGAACAAAATAACAATTATTCAAATCCAAAATAAGCCCATAGACATTATTAATCTAAAAGTGCCTACGGCTAAAGCTGCAACCTTTGCTCCGTTGCCAACACGTAGGTCCACTTCCCCTCGAGCCAAGCTCCTACTTTTCTATAGTCCCTGCACATTTGTACAAATGTGAGATCCACATCCGGTATCAAATACCCAAGAATTAGAAATAGTGAGATTTACTTCAATAACATGTATACCTGAGGTAGAAGGAATCTTGCCATTCTTCTTGTCCTCTAGATACTTAGGACAATTCCTCTTCCAATGACCTGGTTTGTGACAATGAAAGCATTCTTGGTCTGGAGTAGCTCCAGCCTTAGTTTTGACAACCTGTTTTCCCTTACCCTTACTCTGTGGGTATTGCTTTTTATTGCCTTTCTTCTTAAAAATCCCTTTCTTTTTCTGAATCATAAGAACATTATTCTTAGGTGCAACCTTGATACTTGGTTCAGCAGTCTTGAGCATTCCTAGAAGCTCATTCATAGTCTTCTCCAACTCATTCATGTTAAAGTTTAACACGAATTGGTCATACCCCTTATGAAGGGAATGGAGAGTGATGTCAATTGGTAGCTCATCACCTAAAGTGACACCTAATCGTTCCAGATTCTCAAAATAACCCATCATTTTGAGAACGTGTGGACCAACAGGTTCACTTTCTTTGAGACTGCTCTCAAGGATAGCCTTAACCGTTTCATAGCGCTCAATTCTTGCTTGTTTTTGAAACATAGCTCTGAGCTGATGAATGATGTCAAAAGCCTCCATATTTTCAAATTGTTTTTGCAATTCAGAATTCATGGATGCTAACATCAAACATGTGACATCAAGAGATCTAGCTACTGCCGTATCATATGCTTTTCGAGTCTCAGCAGATGCTCAAAGGGTAGGTTCAGCAGGGAGAGGGTTTTCAAGAACATCCAGTTTTATTTCAAACTTAAGAACTATTCTCAAGTTGCGATACCAATCCAGAAAATTGTTGCCATTAAGTTTTTCTTTTTCGAGAATAGAGCGAATACCATTAGATGACATAGCGTAGTTTGAATTAGGAGTAACCATCTACAAATGAAAAAGTAAAGTCTTAGGTTTATGATTATAAAAATTAACATCAAATTTTAACCAAGTTAAAACAAGCTAAAGGCTTTTAGTCTAAAAAACGTCCTCAATTAGGCTAAAAGTTTCCAAGACCCCAACTCATTTAATCCTAAGCAGAGTTTGAATTAGGAGTAACCATCTACAAATGAAAAAGTAAAGTCTTAGGTTTATGATTATAAACTATAACTTCAAATTTTAACCAAGTTAACACAAGCTAAAGGCTTTTAGTCTAAAAAACGTCCTCAATTAGGCTAAAAGATTCCAAGACCCCAACTCATTTAATCCTTAGCCAGCTTTGGCCGGTCACCTAAGAGATAAATGATTTAGGTAAATAAGACTTTATTAGTTATACTCATATAACTCTTAGTTAATGGGAAACATCGCATGAAAAAACCCATTCCTATACCCCAAAGCCCAAGTCCTAATTGGATACTTTGTTGAATAAAACCTTACATACTTGTAAATATCTTAAATATACTCTAAATATTCTAAGATAAAAAATAATACCTTGCTTTGGCAAGCCCATTACCAATGATCAAAGACATGAAATAGAGGTATTTAAGGGTGGGTATCTAATTCATTCAAAACTTAAAAGGAGGAATTAAGTTACTATGTCGGTTCTAAATTTAGTGAACTAATAGTAATTAGAACAAGAGCATAATAACAAAATAAAAGCAATAATTAAATGCATAATTTAAAATGATCCTAGTATGGCCCCTACATCTTAATCTAAACTTGAAGATGCTTCCTTGTATCCGCCTTTTGCTCCATCAAAGCATGATTCTCGAATCATCATACAAGTTATTTGAAATTTAAATAAAATTACAAAAATACAAAACGGCTCGCAGTCCGTATTTAAGATACAAAAATACATAAACGGTACGCAGACCGTATTTTCTATCCTAATTTGGGCCATACTAGTCATCTAACATTCAAGCATAAAATTATTCATTCATTCACTTACTTAGAGTAAGTGAACCATTTTATATTAGACGATTCTAATAAAAAAAAAAAGTTAAACTAATCAACAATTTTAATTAGTTCAAAACTAACAAAATATTTAATAGTGTTAGAAATTACGGTTTTTTCACCAAATGCCCCCGAGTTTTCATGAAATTCACCGGGTACCCCCGCACTTTTGAAAATACACGGGGTACCCCTCAGTTTCAACATAATACACCAGGATACCCTTAATGACTAACGGCGTTAACTGTCGTTAACCACCGTTAGTCATTAACCTCTTTTTTGTTGTTTTCAACCCTAATTAACCACTAACATAACCCTAACCCTAACCTTAACCCTAATCCTAACTCTAAACCCTAAACCCTAACCACCTCCCCACCACCCCATCCACCCACCACCCTCTCCACCACCCCAGCAAACCCCCCTTCCCCCAACCCCACCCTATCCACCACCCCAGCAGACCCCCCCTCTCCCAACCACCGGCCGCCCTATCCACCACCCCAAAAAACCGTAGAAATTATACTTGGACTTTATATTATCATTATAATAAAATTGCAACTTTATCCAAAAATTTGAGAGTTAAATATTAAACTAATAAACTCCCACTAAGAAATGGATCACCTAACTATTAGGTTCAAAATTTGGATTGAAGAAACTGAGATTAAACATATTTTAAGCCCAAAAATTAAGTGTAAGTAATGTTGTCCACACAAGCAAAACAAACCCAAAAAAAATTTTTTTTTTTAACAAACATGTTGTAACCCAGGCCCAACAGTAGGCCCACAAGAACCACTCCCAAGCCCAGAGAATAGCAAATCAGACTAGCTGTCCGGCCCAGCTGTCCAGACCAGACAGAAGTCCAGCCCGGACGTTGGAAGCCAAAACAACAAATTGCGACAAGTTGACACTCAAAAACACATGCTGCCAAAAAGTCACTTTCCTTCTTCATTTTTTTTTCCCCTTTTTTTTCTTTCTTTTTTTTTAAAAAAAAAAAATTTATAAACCCATTGTCAATAATTAAAATGTGTAATTTAATTTGAAAAATTAAACAAATTAGACACCCTTGCCTACAAATTTGCATAATTTAAGAAATAAAATATACACACCTAAAAAAAAATTGAGTAAGGGATTTCAACTTTTTTTTTTTATTAAAACAAAATAAATTTAATAATCATATTATTCGAACTTATAATCAAAAAAAAAAAAAAAAATTACTGATCTCATCAAAAAAAAAAAATTCGAATATAAGAAAAAAAAATTATATGAACCATTCATAATAAATTGAAAAGCGAATATTAAATATCATATATTAATATTATTCGAATTCCAATAAAAAAACAAAATAATACGTTGCAATTTCACAAGTCCAAATTTAATACTAACAAGATTAAATACTATGCATCTACAAAGATCAAAATAGCATAAATAGGGAAGCTCTGATACCACTAATAGGATTTACGATGCGGAAATACAAACAATTTGTACAAAACCTATTCCCAAGAACACCCTAAAAATACTATAATGAATCCACATGAGGGAGTTAAGATATTATACCTTTGAAGCGTGCCTTGTTGATGTTTAAGAACGTCAATTGAAGTTCCTCTACAAAAGTCCACCACCACAAGTTGATTATACCTCGGTTTACTAGAACCCAAAACAAAACATTTTATTTTGTATGAACTTTTGAATATCTTGTGAGAAACTTATTTTCCCTCTACCACAAACTCACGGCGAGTTATGTACTATGTGTGTTATTGTGGTCAAAACAATTCACCTCTATTTAATTTGCTTTGTATGCTCATAAAAGGAAGGATTTGATTTCCTTTCAATTAAGAGGATATTAATCCATTAATTGATTGACTTTCTCAATCAATTAATATTGATATCAATCAATTATCCTATAATTGATTTTGATCCAAGATATAGCAAGATATTACCCATAACTTATTATGGACAAAAGAACATATTGGTATTATGTATAATATTAATCTTAAAAAGACTAACTTATCAACAATGTAGTTTATGTGTGACCCTGTAGGTCCAATATAGTTTAGTAGTAAATATTAATCGTTTATTAATATTACAAGTCAAGATTGGTACCTAGCAAAGCATCATGACTACCCAAACTATATGGGAGATAATCAATAATTTATAACTTTTGAGTTATGCACTTGATCATAGGACATACTCCAACAGTAATATATGCTCTCTATACTAGAAAGATCCGTCATAAGGCATCTGGTTTCAGTACAGGAAATTAGGCATCGGGATTAGTTGTTACTGGGGGGGTAAGAGACAAGGAAGATCTGGTAAATGGGAATCGAACCATAAATATTGGAATTCTAATTAAGTCCTAAAGCTAATGATGTATGTAATTACTATAAAGAGAAAAGGCTTGGAAAAATGAATATCATAAGAAAAAAAAGCAGCAGAATAAGAATGAAGATTAAATTATGTTAGGAGAAACTGATATGGTAACTCTGAAGAAGATTTGGCCCTACTTGCTATAACCAATCATATTATAAGGATGTGTATTTTCTTAACCCTTGGGTGTTATATCATATTAGTCCTGGGATTAGTTTTCAAATTATGAACTGCTTGATTAGGACATTGTTTCTAAGGACAATAATGATGCCTACAAAGTAGTTAGAATAGGCTGCATGGTTGAGGACTCATGATGGTACATTCTGCATCTTTAACGAAGTTAGGCATGTTCCACTAATGACAAAGAATCTGATATCTTTTAACTCTTCTAAACAATAAGGGTTTTAGTTTCTAAGGTTAAGGTGGAGTTGTGAATGTCTGCAAAGGTTGGAACGTGGTTATGAGAACTATTGAAGATGGTACCTTGTATCTTCTACCAGGTTTCACTATGCCAGATTCCTCTAATGTTGCATCATCTACGGTTCACAAGGAGCATATGACTAAGCTATGGCACATGAAGCTTGGCCATATGTGTGAAAGAGGGACGCAACTTATGTCAAAAAGGGATCTTCTTTGTGGGCACAAGATGTAGGATCTAGAGTTCTGCGAGCATTATGTGTTTTGGTAGCTTTGTCGCAGCAAGTTTCGAGAGGGGTGTTCATAGGATAAAGGGCACACTTGATTATATCCATTATGATTGTTGGGGTCCCTCCCGAGTTGAATATATTGAAGGTCACATGTATTTTGTGTTTATGATCAATGATTATTCAAAAATGACTTGGGTAGTTATGATGAAGCATAAAAGTGAGGCTTTCAAAAAGTTCAAGCAGTGCAAGACTTTGGTGGAAAATCAAGCTATGAAGGAGTAATACAAAAGGTTGTGAACTGACAATGCTCTGGAATTCCTTTGGTCTAAGTTTAATGGGTTCTACAAAAATGAAGAGATTCCCGCCATCATACTATCAGGGATACTTCAAAACATACTGGGGTAATAACTGAATGCATGAATCAGTTTTTTGTTGGAGAGAACGAGGTGCATGCTTTCTAATGCTGGATTAGGTAGAAGATTTTGGACGAAATTTGTAAGTACAAGTGGTGATCTTATTAACCATGGACCTCAAGAAGATATTAATTGTAAAGCACCTTATGAGGTATGGTATGACAAGTATGCACATTATTCATTGTAGAAAGCTTTTAGTTCTACTTCTACTTTTTATTATCATAAGTGAAGGTAAATTAAAACCTAGAGCTAAGAAGGATGCATTTGTGGGTTTTGGGAGTGGAGTTGAGGGTTATAGAATTTGGTCACCTTTTGAAAGTCGAGTTATACTTAGTAGAGGTGTAATTAAATATTAAACCCCATTGTGAAGTTTGTTCTGGTGCCAGCTAGTAGTAATGTTGATACACAGGTGGAGCTACAAATCACTCAAGATGAAAGTGAATCACAACATCAAGTTGAAGAAGATCAACATACTGCTACTGAAACCGACTTGGTAAAATCTTTTAGTCACCAATCAGCCACGTTAAAAGCACATCAACCTAATATAGCCTTGGATAGAGCTAGAAGAGTTAGTGTCGGACCTCCAAAGAGGTATGGCTTTGAGGATAAGGTTCTTATCCACTAGAAGTTGTTGAATAGGTGGACACTCATAAGCTATCAACCAGCAAATAAGTTGTTTCAGGTAGTAACTCTAGTCAATGGCTCACTGCAATGTGAGATGAGATGAAGTCTCTAGATATGGAAATCATACTTGGAAGCTAGTTAAACAACTTATATAGAGAAAGATTTTTAGTTGAAAATAAGTTTTAAAGAAGGAATGAATCTCACATGCTGAGGAGGTTAAGTATAAAGTTCGGATCGTTTCAAAAGGGTTAATGGGAAGGGGTTGACTATCATGAGGTTTCCTCAACAGTGCTCAAATACACTTTAATCAGGGTGCTACCAACAATAATTGCACATCGGAATCTTGAACCGGAGCAACTAGATGTGGAAACAACTTTCGTACATGGCGAGCTACAAGAGGAGATTTATATAACCCAACCAAATGGTTTCTATGGTCCTAGTAAAGAAGGTTGTGTTTGCTGGCTAAAGAAGTCATTGTATGGACTAAAGTAGTCTACTAGGCAGTGGTACAAGAAGTTTGATAGTTATATGATTGAGCAGGGCAACAACAAGAGTCTGTATGATTGTTGCATGTATCACAACACTGTAATCCAAACCTCACTAAGGGAACTGGAAGTGTTGAAGCAATATGATGATTTTTTTCAAAGTTATGTAATCATTTATTATTGTTACATAAAACCTTTAAAATTAATTAAAATATATACAATTATTAATATTGATGAATAATTTCATTATTTTTGAATTTGATTGAATTAAAATATATGCAATTTGATTAAAATATATACAATTTGATTAATATGTGCACAATTTGGTTGAATAATTACTTAGGTTGGGCAGGTCCGATTCATGGGCTGGGCTTGACTAGTTTTCTGGACCTGGCTGGGTGATTTTAGTAGCGGACTTTCATGAGCTGGGCTTAAAAAATCTAGTCCACGACCCAACCACTAATTCCATGCTTCGAGTTGGGCTGGACTGGACTTTTCGCGGGCTCAACCCACACGGCCCAAGAGGCGGGCTGGGTTAGAGGGGCTGGATTGGCTCACATTGTTGGCCATCTGTACTGCCGACAAGGAACTCTTCCATATCTTCGTCAAGAACTTGTTGCCCAAATATAAAACTCATCTCAAATACTTAGGTATCGATTATTTCACTAAGCTATACGATATAGGTGTGCAAATCGAAGATGACTTGTTAAAAAATGCCGAAAGTGACAATAATCGTTATAAGGACAATAATAACAACAAGAACGATTAGGGATCCACTTCTAAAGGTGGAGAGGTGAAGCTTCTAGAGGCACCCCAAAGATCCTTCTAGAGGATTGAAAGGAGGACATTCACTCCAATAGGCATGTCATATGCCACTGCTTTTGATCGTCTCAATTCAAAGGGCGCCCTGTTTCCCATTGGACCGACCCCCTGATCCAGAGGAAAGTAAAAAGACTCGATATTGGGACAAAATATCTTACTGCAAAAACCATAGAGGGAATGGTCACATAACAGAGGACTATTTCAAACTGAAACACGCCATCCAAGACATGATTGATGAAGGTAGACTTCACATTCCTCCTGTAGGGAAGAAGCCTAACAATCAAGATAGCCTATTAAACAAAGTTCTGGTTATCACTAAGGATCAATACTGCTATGACCCATCTCTCTTGATCACACCGATAGGGGATTCTGTCCCTGCTATCGTTATTGCCAACACATCACCAAATATCAACGGTATCTGGGATAGTGATGAGGAAGATGACTATGTCACTGCTGAAAGTGATTATATCTAGGGAATATGCGTCCCTCCACCAAGGAATCAATAATTCCCAAACCGATCGCATTACTTTAGCAATAGATTGGTACAAAAGCGGCGATGAAGAGTTCGTACGAGTGCTTACTCGAACTGGAAGGCTAACTCAGCCTGTTCAAGATAATCTTCCCATAGCATCTGCATCTCTTGAAGGAGTTCTTCCCAAAGAGAAAACTCTCATCCAACAGCTCATGAAAACAAAAGAGGACATTAACATTTGGCAATTGATAGCTTCCTCTCATGCGCACCGCATGGCATTACTAAATGCCCTCACAAAGATGAATGTGTCATCTGATACATCACCTGGAGGGTTGGTTAGTTTCCTAACTACTAATAAACCAACCCAAGGAAATATTATTTCCTTTACTAATAATGACCTTCCTTTTTGAGGAAGCAAACACAATAAAGCTCTGCATCTTATGGTAGCATGCATGAGTATGAATGCCCCGATGACATTAGTAGACAATGTATCTGCCATTAATGTATGTCCATTGCGAACTGCGCATCGCCTCAGTTTCAAAAATGAGAATTTTAGTACTTCTCATCAAGGTATCCGAGCAAACAACAATTCCCGTCGTCAATCCTTGGACCATAGCCCTAAACATCTCTGCAGGGGTTATAGAGAAGTACACGATTTTCCAGGTCATTTATATCAAGACCTCATTCAACTTACTGTTATGACGACCATGACTTCACGAGCTTGGTGCGGTCCCATCTTCCTTGCATCAAAAGGTCAAGATGATTGCGAGATGACATTCCCATAACTCTCAATGCCTTTACGAATGAAAGTACAATTAATACACAAACCTCTCATCCACATAGACCATGATAATGAAAATGAAGATCTTCGAGGGTTTGTTCCCGAAGAGGTAGCCCCCATTGAAGAGGATTTAGCGATATTCGACTTTGATTGCTTCTCCAATCTAGCATTCAACTACACCATGCGCAAGAAAGGACACTTCCCGGACATGTCACTGGGTCGTAAGAAGTCTGGAGCACTTCCTGTCACTGATTCCAAATCAGTGGAAAATTTGTTTGTCTTAGGATATAAGCCCGCCAGGAAAGAGCTCATAGAACGTATTGCACAACGCATGGCATAACGCAATAGTAAAGACAATGACAATATCTCTTTACCTTCCTATCAACCTACTCTTAATGGGCAATTTCTGAGGGAAGGAGAAGATTATCCTTGCTATGAATTCCCTGAACCATTCTATCAAGCTCAAGAGGGAGTGATCTACCTCGGATTTGAAATATTTATGGGCTGTCACTTTCTAGAAGAAGGGATTTCTGATCCCCAAATTAAATAGTTCACTAAAGAGTGTTTAGACTACAAGGCATTGGGACTTCTATTCGGTCAAGAACGAGTCCAATGCCCAAATAATACTGCTCATATCAAGGCCGTGCTACAGAACGAAGACTTTGACCCTATGCTGATCACTCCTGCAAGTGGCACCATGCAGGGATGGAGGAAGATTATCAAGCTGACTACTCCGGCCAGGCGGAAAGAATATGGTCTTCACCACCGAGGAAGGGCTGATGTTTGAAGAGTCCGAGTCCTCTGAGTCTAGGTCTGAGTCTGTTGAGTCTAGTGTCCCAGTTAGGACTATGTCTAATCCTGTTAATCATATTGTCCAAGTAGAGTCTTTAATTTCTGCTGAGTCATTGTTCAACTCTATGATTTTCGATTTCAATAATATGAATTCATTTGCTTATGACTTGTGCAATATCTCTACTTCCTCTTCTCCTTTTCTTTCTAATTGGAACAATGAATCTAAAAAAGGAATAATTAATGTAGTGAAAGAATATGAAAATACGACTCCAATCATCGAGCAAATAGAAAAAAAATATTTCAGATGATAATGAACCAAAAGAGGTAAGAATTGGATTGACTTTTAGCAAATACGAGCGCGCTCAATTAATCAAAACGTAATTTGAATATATCGTCGACATATTCACATGGTCCTACCAGGATATGCCAGGCATTGATCACGATATTGCTCAACATACCATTCCCCTAATCGAAGGGATAAAACCTATCAAGCAAAAGTTGCGCAGAATGAAATCAGATGTAGCTCTTAAAATCAAAGAAGAAGTCATTAAACAACTTAATGCGACTTTCATTAAAGTAGCTAATTACCCTGACTGGATTGCTAATGTTGTGCATGTGCCTAAGAAGGATGGGAGAGTTAGAATGTGTTTCGACTATTGAGACCTCAATAAAGCAAGTCCAAAAGACGACTTCCCCTTACCTCACATAGACGTCCTAGTAGATAACATTGCCAACCATGCCGTTCTCTCTTTTATGAACGGGTATGCAGGGTATATAATCAGGTAAAAATGACCGAGGAAGATATGGAAAAGACATCCTTCACACTAGGGGAAAAAAAAAGGAAGGGCTGCGCTGGAAGGGATGCGCTTTTTTCAAAACGCAGCCCTTTTTTATTGTAGGGCTGCGATTTTAAATAAAACGCAACCCTTTTTTTACAGAAGGACTGCGTTTTTAAATAAAAGTGCAGCCCTTTAGATCAAGGGCTGCGCTTAACTAAAAAACGCAACCATTCTAACTGTAAGAAGGGCTGCGTTTTTTAGTCAAGTGCAGCCCTATTGGGCCTTAAATTCTTTATTTATTTACCCTAGCCCGCTAAACTCCCTCCTATTTCATCTCCTCTTCTTCATCTCCTCACAAAAACACCCTCGCTTCTCCCTCACCTCCGCTAAATTCTCTCTCACCCTCGCTTCTCTCTCACCCCCATCTCGTTTCTCTCTCACCTTCATCTCCGTTCGTCGGCTTTCCTTCTCCGTTCTCTGTTGTTCCTCTTCGTTCCTCGTCCGTCGTTCCTTCAACAACAACACCAAGCACGACAACAACAACAACAAGCATCGTTCGTCGGCTTTCCTTCTCCGTTCTCGGTTGTTCCTCGTCGTTCCTTCAACAACAACACCAAACACGACAGCACCAACAACAAGCACGACAACTAATGTTGGTCGAACTCCGGTTAAGCACGACAGCAACAACTTCAGATCTATAATTTTAGGGGTTTTTTTTTCCATTTTCGTTTATTTTTTTCATTTTTTTGTTCATTTTGAGATTAGTTTATTTTTTTAGGGTTATTTTTTTTTTCATTTTCGTTAATGTTCAGATTTGTTCATTTTCAGATTAATTCATTTTCAGATCTATAATTTTAGGGTTATTTTTTTCATTTTTTGTTCATTTTTGTTAATTTCTATTTTTATTTTCATTCCTTTTTTTTTCTATTTTATCTTAAACCAAGTTCAAACATTCTTAAATAATGTTACTTGTTAGTAATGGCAAAAAAGTCAATATCATCTTTCAAAAATCATAGCGGTATACATACTCAACCATATCGGTTTCTTAAATAAAAAAAAAATTATTTTTTTTGGGTCAAAAGGGCTGCGCTTTTTACTTAAAGACGCAGCCCTTCACTTGTAGAAGGGTTGCGCTTTTAGGAAAAAGCGCGACCCTTTTAATCATAAAGGGCTGTGTTTTTTGTTAAAAGCGCAGCCCTTCATTGTGAAGGGCTGCGTTTGAAAAGTGCAGCCCTACTTAAAAAGTGAAGGGCTGTTATGGAAAGGGCTACTGTCAAAAAACGCAGCCCTAAGGGCCTTTTTTAGCGCAGCCCTTCCTTATTTTTCCACTAGTGTCACCACACCGTAGGGAACCTTGTGCTATACACTGTTATGCCCTTTGGGTTAAAAAAAAAACAGTAGGGCCACCTATAAACGAATTGTGACTACCCTTCTCCATGACATGATGCATAAAGAGATAGACGTTTACGTAGATGACATGATCGTTAAGTCCAAAGATGGAGAGGGATACCATACCTCCCTTGAGAAGTTCTTCATGAGACTTTGCAAATACAACATGAGACTTAATCCACAAAAATGCTCCTTTGGGGTCACTTTCGGGATACTCCTAGGTTATGTCATCAGTTCTAGAGGGATTGAAATTGACCCTGCTAAAATAATAGCCATCATGCCCATGCCTCCATCTAAGAATGAAAGCAAATAAAGATTTTCTTGTGTAAAATTCGATACATCAGTAGGTTCATATCTAAGCTAACCATGGTATGTTAGCTTATCTTTAAAAAGCTTAAGAAAAGTGTCGTTGCCAAATGGGATGAGGATTACCAAAAAGCCTTTGACAAAATAAAAGAATATTTATCCAACCCACCTGTATTGACACCTGGTTTGCTCGTTCTTCCGGCATTCGTTAAGATGCGAAAAAATAATACGACAACATGTTTTTGCGACATATTTAGGCTCACTTCAGTCTAAATAAAAAATAAACTTTGTTTTTATTAATATTGTTGAATAGAATATAAAACATATGTTATGCCTACTTTATAACATAATTTTGTGGCATGCAAGCTTTATTGAAAGTAATAAATCCGCATAAAAACAATAACATGAAACAAAAACAAATAAAGCAAGATATAATCTAAACACATTGTTGCAATCAATCCTTCTTTTCCTTTCCCTTCTCAGCCTTTTCTTCCCCTTTTCCTTCAGTAGAAGTTTCTCTTTTTTTCATCTGTAGCTTTGATTTAGGTGTCTTTCTCTTTTCCCAATACACAATAGGTTAGTTCTCTTTGCCTGTAAGAGTGTATGTCTATCGAGTCGTTCTTCCTGCATCATCTCTTTCCCTGATTACCACACCCTCTAAGCGTAGTCTTCTCTTTGTCGGTGCTAGTCGTGGCCCAAGTCTTTTCCGCACTGGTGCTACATTTGACCCTAACCGTTCCCTCACAGAGGAAGCTTTCGTAACAGGTTTCTGGCTACTCTTCCCTGCAGATGAGTTTCCTACTAGTCTCTTGCCCCTATAATCCAACACCTCTAAAGTTTTCCCCATGGTGCACGAAGTAAATTTCTTCTTCTTAGTCACTTCGGAAGATTCCTTCTCCCTCATCTCTTTCCTCACAGCAAGATCTCTAGTCAGCAATATGATCTCTAAGACACCTTCTCATATTCTATTTTTTCCTGGGTATAGCAAATTGGACGCTCTCCCCAATATGATCTATCCCATTTCTTAATTCCATACATTTTGGGAGCAATAGTGTCCTCTTCAGGGAATTATTTTACGGTACCCATACCACCTCAATACCCTCGGAGGAAAATAAAAGGTCATGGTATACAGACTACACAACCTCACACAGGGAGAATCGTCACGAATACCTACCATGCCCCCATTTCTCCACTATGGCACCACCCATCTGACGGTCAGCTCGTCATCCCCAAAGAAACGAGTCAAGTTTTCAAAAGATTTCTTAGTAAAAATATTCTTCCTGGCAATGAAGCCCCTTTTGTTATACCTCTTCATATTCTCGGGAGTATCAATCAGCCTCAAATCCTCCATCAGCCAAATCTGCATCAATAAATCAAATCTATATTATTATTGCTTCCTGACGAGTAATAATACATATACATACTATATTATTATTACTTCTTAAAGAGTAATAATACATGCAAAACTTGTCATTATTACTTTCTAACGAGTAATAATATGTGCAATCTTATACGCAATATTACTTCCTAAAGAGTAATACTACAAACGACGTCATGTCATTTTCATCACTTATCCTGCGCTTGACGCACATCAGCTACGACGAACTATGCAGTCCGCGCCTGGCGCAACAAATTGTTCACGTTTTCCTTTTGTTGTGTTTTTTGTGCGGATGTAATATCATAATTCCATTATTCATAATAATTATTATATATTATTACTTTGCCTAGAGTCATAATGTATCCAAAAATACAAGGAAAAATAATTATATTTTTACCGGCAACAGTAGGGGGCTTTCTGAAATTTACCCTTTCGAGTCCTTCTTAACAACATCCAGACTGGAGATCATCTCCCGTACACAGAGTGGCATCAGTGTCCGTCCTACCTCCACTTGCTCTGCTACAGTAATGAAGGAAGCAAAACCGGCATCGTTGTCCCTGTTCACAAACAAAAAACGGCTAAGAGGCAAAATACCAACGCCCGCATACGATATGTTTGCCTAGCCCTTTTAGTGGGAGAACTATTCCTTGCAGCTAACCTAGTCAAAATCACCCTCCTCCCATACAAAATCTCGAAAATATTTTCTTCCTTCAATTCCATGAACCTTTCAAAGTCCTTAAAAAAAATAATCCTCCAGACTAGGGACATATGGTAATTATCTACAAGCCAACCAATTATAGAACCAAATTCGTCAAGCAAAATAGTTAAGTCATGGTTCCCAAAGCAAAAACAGTAATTAGCAACATCCCAAAAACTAACAGCTGCATAAAGGAAATTATAGTCCGATTGCGCGAACCTTAGAGATGCCAACACGTCCATATGTCGCCTACCCAATTCGTGCTTCTCAGCATTGGTCAGCAATGACAGCAACCCACTTAGTGATGGTTCAAAAGCCATAGCTGTAGAGAAGTATTATAGAGAAAAAGTGCAGAGAGAAAAATTGCTAAACTCGTAGTACTGCAATAACGCACGATCCCTCTATTTATAATAACATCGCATCTCAACTCGAAACGGATTCGGCTTTACAATTTCAGACGGAAAACGCGTCACGCGTTGAGCATGCTCCTAGTGCAAGATAGCACGCCTGACGCAGCCCTAAGCCTGGGCCTAGCGCAGGGTGTGCGCCTAACACAGCGTGCTGCGTCAGGCGCAAAGGCTAGGCACATCACACATTGATTCAGACCTGACATATCACACAATTTGGGCCATTCCTCCCCCAATTCGGATGAAAAATATTGATTTATCTTTTCAAAATACATATTTGGTTCATTTAAAACCCACCCGTCCAGACCCTTTTCTTTGCACTTTTATTCTTTTTTTTGTTGGGAGAAGGTAGATTATGCTCCACTTGAACTTGTTTTAAACAAAAACATATTTCGGTCAAGTCAGTCGCATTGAAAATATTGTCATATATTCATACGTCGCATTGAAAATATTGTCATACATTCATACGTCGCATTTTAGGATAGGAGTCATTGCTAGCAAAATTCCATCAACAACATAAAAAAAAGGGTCAACACCAATGAAATAACAGTTTGAACAAATCGCGCAATACATATCAATGTTCAAAATATACAAAAAGTGCAGGATGTACATAAGAATAAATCAAGAAGTCTAAGAAGAGGGCAATCCTACTCCATCGAAGAGGAATCCTCTGGCTCCTCGACCCGGACCCTACTCGACTCGCTCACATGATATCCTATCCCATGTTGCATGAAAGGATGCATAGGCGGTGTCGGCCTCATGGGAGGTATCTATTGTATCCCCAACATCTGTTGTTGCATCTGCAACATCTGCATTTGCTGCATCTATAACATCTGCATTCGAGAAGGCCTAGAGTATGGATCGAGCGTGGCACCCCCATAAAATCCATATTGCCCATGTCGAACTATCCAGCAAATTGACTCATCTCAGGCCTCTCATCTGCTAACTCTCGGGGAGTATGGGTAGAAAGCCTAGACTGGGTCGATAGCATCAGCTCAAGACGAGGCTCACTTTCATGAGGACTACGCTGCATAAAATGTCATAAAGCATTAGCAAAACAAGTGTAACAAAGAAAAAACAACAATCAAAGCACAGTATGTTAGTCTACCTGGCTATGCGCGTTGCTATGGCGACAAGACGTACTACGTTTTAGCTTTGCCATC
This sequence comes from Beta vulgaris subsp. vulgaris, assembly GCF_026745355.1. Classification (NCBI taxonomy): domain Eukaryota; kingdom Viridiplantae; phylum Streptophyta; class Magnoliopsida; order Caryophyllales; family Amaranthaceae; genus Beta; species Beta vulgaris. The sequence goes on from NC_079208.1 coordinate 41,162,966, forward strand.
CCATGCTTCAGCGAGTCAACCACTTGGACAATCTGGACAACAGTCTCCCGAGGAACCTGGAAAGAAAAAGTGCATAAGTCACTATAAACAAGATAAATAAATGAATGTTCCTGATTTTCAATAGTTATCAAGCTCACATGGGTCGGCATGGCACGAACAGCGTGCTGCTCTGCCTCTGGGGCAACATCAATCATCTCCTCAACATGCTCGGATCTCTAACGTACCGAATTCTCAGATCTGGAACGAAAGAGATACGAGCCGCCGCAGCCTTCTGACAAAAGAAAACACTAAAGTCAATATTTTGATCATGTTAAAATATACAAGAATAAGCAAATTCAACGTGCATACTTCGTTAAACTTGACAATAGGAGCCAAGTGAGGCAAAAAGGTAGTCTGGTAATCACGACCACGAAGAACAAAGTCGTGGTAGCTCGTCCGAAACATTGCCCCTCCCTCAACCACCTGAAAAAAAGCATCCCTGTCCATCATAGTGACAGAGGATCATGAGGCACCGACAATAACATCGTACCGTCGTGCTGGCATATCACTTGCTCGCCTAGGTACCACATAGGGCTCGACTCCCCATAGAAAATGACCCTTTCACAAATTAGGAGATGAGATCTATGAGCCAAATCGGACATCTCTGGAAACAACGCCCAAGGGTAAAAAGTCACCTGCAGAACAAAGAGCGGTTAACATTTGCTACATACACGGAAGAATGAGATGGATTCACTATGATTACCTTGTTGTCATTGACTCGCCGGATGGCCATCCGGACACTCTCCACAGCACCATATCGCGTCCTCCTACACTGCGTCCAAGAGAGACCAGCAAGAAATGAAAGATCACGAACCCGTTCTGGGGGCGATCCCGGATAATACTCATAAAACCAAATCTGTAATAATAAGATCACCTCAGTTCCTATCAAGATAGCGAAACAAAAGACAGACGATGTGTACGAACATACCTCCAGAAGTTTCCACGGACCGAAGAGGGAGACTGGTCCACCATCACTCAACTACCTACAAGCGGTGTGTAGGCAGGACAAAAGACTACAATAGCCTAGCTCGGCCCATTCATATGTCGACACTCGAGACAGATCCTCAAGGAGCTTTAGGTATTGCACCGAGACGCGCGACCTCCTATCAGTGCGCAACACCCCGCAGACAGCCAACCACAACAGAATACGTATCTTCTGCTCCTCAGTAGTTCCCTGAAGGGTAAGTCCTTTAGCCACCACTGATCGAGGAGCATAGCACGCACCTAAAGGAAGAACATCGGCAACCTGATCGATCAAACCTCTGACCATTGTTGTGTTGAACGGCAACGACTCACCTATCGGCACTCGGGCGCTGATGAAAGGCAAGCCAAAAATCATAAAGATATTAAGCGGGGTAGTGGTCAACTGATGCATGTGAAACGAGTTGGTGGTATCCCATCACCACTCCAACAAGTCTCAAACCACAATCTGGGAGGAATAAATGTCTCCCATACTCTCATAAGCATGGAGAAAAGGGGCTAGACCACTTTGCTCACTGAGCACAACTCGATCTCAGACCTTTTCAGACCTTCCTGTGCCACTCAAAGTCGAAAGTACCAAAATGGTGAATATTACCCTTGTCCTGCAAATATAAGTACGGTTAATAAAGGTGCCTAGACTTTAACCTAAAATAAGTTCAACATAAAACATATACTTACAATGCCCGAGAGCGGTCGGTGCGAAATATGGTGCTCCGGATCCAATCCCAGCTGATAAGGAGTCCGTCGCTCGGCTTTCCATGCCCTCCTAGTGCATGAAGCTGCCCTACTATTGTCCTATATGCCCGAATCTCCCGACGACGTGCTAATCGGATTGAAAATCACAAACAAAACTAAAATCAAAGAGTTCTTGACTCTAGATTACTTGATTTCATGAATTGGTAAATTTAAAAAAAGAACGCTTCAAAGTGTCAACACTACAGTAGATTCCTAGAATCCATTTCATACAGATTATAGCAGCAAAATAGATATCATCGCCTAAAACATGACTTTTACCAGCAAAATCGTCACACATCCCGAGTTCCCTAAGCATGTTTCTAGGTTCCATACTTATAAACAAGGCTAAGTATGATTTTGAGATTCATGATCCAAGAATCATCACACATTCAAAGGTTCCTAAGCATGTTTATAGGTTTCAGACTTAGAAACTATGCTAATGTTGATCCTAAGATTCATAATCTAAGCATTATCATCAAAGTCATGGTTCACTAAACATGTTTCTGAGTTCCAGACTAGAATTATCAAACTACAAATTAAATTTAACAATGAACTCACATGGAACGAGTATTAAACTCGTGAAGAACGAGATCTAGAAAAACAAAATTTGCCGGAGCTCGAGTGAGGTGGTGCACGTACCTGGCCCAAAAACCACCAAACACTATTAACATTTTCGCACCAAACACGAATACGACAAAAAAATATATAAATAAAAAAAATGACGAAAATAAAAAAATGGGATAAAGAAAAGCAAGGAAACGAACCAGAAAAAGCCGCTGGATTACCGACCGTGGCTACTGCAAACTCATCGGAAAATAACCCGAAAATGGGTCGAAGAATTCGCACTCCAAACCCCCTTGAAAATCGTTCAAAAATTACCCAGAAACTTCACAAAAGTAACAATCAAGTGAAAATAATTATTCCTCTAACTTTGATGTGAAGAATCTAACAAGTTTGAAGCTTTGAAATGTAAAAATGGAGTTTTGAAGTTGAGAGGAGAAAGAGAAGAGAAAACAGCGGAGAAAGAAAGAAATGGGGAAGAAAGAGAAGCGCCCATGTTTTTTAGGTCATTTAAAGACCTGCGCTCCGTGCGCCACATGCGCTAAGTGCACTGACGAATCTCGCGTTTTTTAGGTCATTCTTGCTCCAATGCTTTTGCAGTATCAAATCTTTGAACATCTTCACTTAGTCTTCAAAAATTCAAACTTGATTTCTTCTTTGAATTAGTATTTTCTATGTTCCATTGATTCCTTGAAATTCATTATTCACTTAAACAACTTGTTTAATCCAATACTTAGTTTGCATCTTTATTCCTTTGTCATCATCAAAACTAGAGTTTAACAATTGTCAAATTGGTTTTACAGCAATTAGAATTAGTACTGGGTAAAACTAATTGTTGGATTTATAAAAGAACAAAAAAGAACATCATGTTGTATCTTTAAAGACTAACTCCAAATATTATGCTACCGCTAATGCTTTTTAGTTTTTCCAAAAGAATTTGGCTCTACTATGAACAAGAGAGAGGAGATAATATGGGGTCATAAACAAGTGAAATTAACCAAATGTCCTCTTTTTCATAGTTTTTTACTCCTTTCGATCTTTATTATTTTACTCGTATTCCTTTTTGGGATGTCCCTTATTAGTTTACCCATTTCTTTTGTTTTCTATTTTTGGAATGGCCCCACTAATTTTCCATCACACATACATTCAACTTTAACATAAAATAATAATTTCTTCTTCTTTCTAAGTCCCACAACATTGTTTCTCCTAAAACTTTATGCAAAATAAATAGGTAATCTAATAAAGGCCGGAGAGAATTTTCATTAACAAATAATTTGCCAATTATTATTTTACTTTTTAATAATTACCTCACTCACTAAAACCTACCTTAAATAATGCTACTTTACAACACTCTACTATTCACATAATCACATTTACAAGAATTTTAACTTGGTTAAATCTCTTAGGGTGCGTTCTATTCAACTTATTGGACCTGAACTTATTGGAACTTATCTGAACTGAACTTATTGAACCTGAACTGAACTTATTGGAACTTATTAAACCTGATTGGACCTGATTGGACCTGATTCAACTTATTGGACCTGATTGAACCTGATTGGAACTTATTAGACCTGATTGAACCTGATTGACCTTATTGGAACTTATTGACCCTGATTGAAACTTATTAGACCTTATTGGACCTGATTGAAACTTATTAGACCTTATTGGACCTGATTGAAACTTATTTGACCTTATTAGACAAAAACATTGACCATGAATAATATAAATATTACCACTAACGTAAATACTACCCCTCAAAATTTTTTATGGAATAATTATTATTATAATTCGTCCTTTAAAAAATAATGATTATTAATTATCTCTTGTGATAATTAATTTAACAAAAAAATTACTATTTATATATTTGCCTATAGATAACTTTCATCACTAATATATCTAATAGTGTTGTTTTAATTTTATAAAACACTAGTAGAAAATCAAAAATTAATTTTATAAAATACTAGTAGTTACTAATTTAAGCTGAGCAAGAGTTTCAGTGAACTTTCATTGTAAAAGGCTTGATTATGGGCCTGATTCTCCTTTTCCTAATCAATGAAAATAAAACCAACTGATCGAAAAAAAATAATACAAGTATAATACTATACATTGTGGTACTTTAATAAAAAAAAATCTAATAATAACATAATCAGCTAATAGTAATATGAATAATAAAATAATAGACATAATACAAATAAATAATAAAATAATAGACATAATACAAATAAATAATAAAATAATAGACACTAATACAAGTATAATACTATATAATCATTATGGTACTTTAATTAAAATTCTAATAATAACATAATCCGCTAATAGTGATATGAAATTATGAATAACAAAATAGTGGACAATAATACAAATGTTTATTATTATTATTTTTTTGAAGGGTAATACAAATGTTTATTAAACATTGACTATTTGGACCTTATTGGACCTTACTAGACCTGATTGGAACTTATTGGACCTTATTAGACCTGATTGGAACTTATTGCACCTGATTGGAACTTATTGGACCTTATTAGACCTTATTGGAACTTATTGCACTTATTAGACCTTATTGTAACTTATCTGAACTTATCTGAACTTATTGGACCTGAAACTTAATTTTTAAAGTTGAACAGAACGCACCCTTACGCTACTTGAAAAACTATTGATGAACCCGCCCCTTACCTAAAGGCCCCACGGAGTTGTAGAATCTCATTATTTCAACAATTCCGCGCACATCATGCCTCATAGTGAGTCGTAGAGTTCAGTTAGTAGCAGTTAGATACCGAGATCGGGTAAAATATTAGGTCGATAATTAGTCAGCACTTAGCAGTAGTACTATCTAATATCTATAATCTATATGCTTCATTTATATCCTTTTATCTACTATTGCATTAATTAGTACTTAAAAAGGTTTTTTTATCTTATAATATACAGGAAAAAAAAAGGTTGAAAAAAGAGGCATATTAGGCCCGTCCTTTCTCTTATAAAAACCCGCCGATCCTCACCATTTGTCTTTAACTCTCCTCTCTCGCAACTCTTTAACTCTTCCTATTACAAATTTTAGAAGAGAGAAAAACAGAGTTGTTTAAGAGAGAGAAAGAGTGCAAATGGCGGAAATTTCTCTAAGAAAATTTGCTCTCTTAACATTATTTATTTCTGCGATCTCCTTTGCTTTCGCCAATGGCAGAATGCATAACGATGACGTCCAAACTTTAAAGTATCGTATCGTTTTAGCTACACTGTTTCAAATCCCTTGTTTTGCGTAAAATTGATACTAAACTTCATTGAATTTTTGTTTTTATAGGGTTGAAGAACAGTTGAAGAGCTTAAAGAACTCGTCGATGGCGGACAGGTTAGTTAGTTAGTTGGTTAGTTATTTGTTAATGCTGAAGTTTTACTATAAGTTTTAGGTGAATAAAAGAGTTTTCCTTTGAAATCTAGAATCCGAACATATGGATCACGGAGTAAAAACTAAAATTAAATGTGAAATCTTATTCGTTGAGCAATGCTACCTATCCGGTGTATTAAACTGACGAGTTGGATTTCACTATTTATTAGTTTCTATCTCTAGATTGTTATGTTAATCCTTTTAAGGATCACAAAAAAAAAACATTAAGCATTGCAGTATTTTGTTCTGCTTTTTCTCTGTTGTCAAGAGCATTTCACCAATTAATGCCATGTTGAAAAAGTAAAACTCATTTCCATGATATACCCTCCAAGTACGCATTTTCAGCTATGAAAATGAGGTTAGTTTTGTCATTTTAGGTATATGAGGTTGTTAAACGACGACGTCAAGAAATTTTTTCTGTGTCGTTTGTCGACACTCGACAGTAGTGCTCTAGTTCTGGTAGTTCCGTTATTGCTGGTAGCAGATTGGAGTTTGTTTGACGTATTGTTAGACTAGTTCTGTTACTTGCTGATAAAATGGAATTTATTCATTAATTAAGAATCTTAAATTAGGAGTATCTAATGCCATTTTGACAAGACTTTGTTAATCTAAGAGTGTCTAATCCCATTTTGACAAGACTTTGTTAATTTATTCCGCGAATTGACTTAATGAATTACTGAAGTAAAAATGCGCTAAAATAAATCATAAATTTGTAAGATATGATCTATTTGAGTTTTCATTCAACTCACAAACCATATGCTAGTACTTTAAGATATTTAAAAATGCACCTTAAATATCATGGAGTATGATTTGTACCTAATAAGGTATTATCAATCATCCACATTAGTATATGGAGTAACCTATGCAGCACGGAATTGGCTATGTGGTTTCTCCATCCATTTTGGAAACCCCAACCGTTTTCGTACTTATAATGGAGGGACTTAAGATTCTCTAATTTAAAAACATATTCACTTTTGAAATCTCAACGGTATTCTTGCCATATATATAGGTTACTACTTTAATTTATGTCAAATTAAGTTAATGGATTAGTCAAATCTCAAACTTAAAAGTTTACTGTAACAATTTTTTTCATATGAACAGTAAAAGTTAGTTATGTCGAATCTTAATTCACAATTTGTACATATTGGATGTTACTAGCTCAAAGAAAAAGAATCTTTCCTTATAGATCACCCAAGTATGAAGTTAACTGTTCTAAAGTAAATCTCATTGTTTTTGGTCAATGAAATGCTTATTCCAGGGCCAGGGAAGCTGAAGTGAAAAGTGAGCAAGCTGCAGTTGAACAACCAGAAGAGATAGTATCCATGGTCCAAAGGTAATCTCCATCTTCCTATAACTTTAAAATCAAAAAATTTTAAAATTAAAATGCATATCTATTTAATGCTCACCACCAGAAATCTCACCCACCACAATTCCTCTTAAATTCTTCCATTCAACTTTATTAGAACATGCATGTCAATGTAGTGAAAATGCTATAGTAGTAAGGTGTCATTTTCTTCCTCTATTATGCCACAATTGACGGTAGAGTCAAAAGGAGTGAGAATTCACTAATTCTTTTAAATAATAAAAAGAGTTATGTTATATGCAGTATTTAGGATTGTATATAAGACATAAATACACTACTTAAAATGGAAATAAGTTGTGAATTGATGGAAAAATTTTGCATCAGCCGATGTAATAAATGATCAATTAAGATAACTTATTTTCATTTTTAGCTTCTTATATACAGCCCTTAGAGCTGCATATAGTTTTTCATAAATAAATAACAATTTACATTGACACATTCTAGCCAATAATATTATGTCAACTGAAATTTCATGCGTAGAGATTTTTTAATAGAAGGTGGTCCACTCTCTAGACTCTAGTGCTATGTGAGCATTTTTTCTACTTGTCAGTGGCTCTCTTCTTTGGTATTTATATATCTTTACGAGGTTCTTAATAAATTAAGTAGGTTCATGTTACTAATGAGATTTTGTATGTTACGTGTTTAAATTTAATATGATGCCTTTTTTGTGGAATTTAGCCCATCCCATGTTATTGGGATATTATAATCTCTTGTTTCTGTTTGATTGGTAAACCCACATGCGTCTGCCACGAGATTTCCGCATAATGCATTTATACCTGATGTCTGTTTTTCCATTCTTAACAGTCATAGATTATGGTCAATCAGTCATTATATTACTTTTTTAATTAACTTTCAAGCTTGTTGATAAGAAAAAATCCTTAATATTTCATCCGTTTTATAATATAGTGTTTATTCCTCTCTTTGAAATCAAGATTTAAAATGTTTTGACCAAATATTCTCATTAGTATATACAAAAAAAAAAAGATCTTTTTAAGTTCGTCCAATGTGTATTTTTAGAATATCAACTTCTTATATTTTTTTATTAATACGGAATCGAAGATATTGAAAGTTAAAAGGTATATGTTGAGGATCGTGCAAAAAGAAAACAAGCATTATATTATGTGATGGAGTGAGTATTTTTTATTAATCACTATTAAAATTATACAAATTTTAAACAAATGTAACGTTCTCACATAATTATGCTTTTATATATTAACATACAAACCACAAAAGACGGTTCAAACATATTATGTGAATACTCCCTCCGTTTCCTAAAGATCTTCCCTCTTTCCGTTTAAGGGTGTTTTCAAAAGATCTTTCCTCTTTTGCTTTATTCCTTATTTGGCAAAATAAATTTCTCTATTTACCCTCTCATGTCACTATCATATGGTCCACCATTACATTATTAATTCAATTTTACTCCATTTCTCTCTCCTACTTTAACCCCTTTATATTTGTTTATTTATCTTAACCCCTTTCTCTCTCCTACTTTACTCACACCATGCCCCACACAACTTGATTTTCCTTGTTATCTGTAGGAACAGTAAGTGGGGAAGATCTTTAGGAAAAGGAGGGAGTAATATATAATGTGTAAATTTAAAAAAAAAATCGGAGGGAATATTCATAACAAATATGACCATTTAAATTTGATGGTTTACATATAATTTTAATTTTTGCACTCATACTAAATCAATCTAAATCATTAGAATGTCATGGTCATCATTATTATCAACAACTTAGAATTTTCACTAAAATTTACTCAAGATATCCTTCTTGATATCTCATTTGACCCTTTGAGAGAGATAGATAAGAGCGTAATGTACGCAATATTTTCGATTGTATTCACTCTAAGATATTTAATTCGCTATTAGGTTTTCTCTACTTCTCTAGAAAGGATTGTCAACCAAAACCACCTTAACATTTTCCAAATTAAGATTATTACTTGTATATATTTCGTCTCTTTAAGTTGGAGAATTGTTTAGTACTAATGCAATAATTAACAAGACCATATCATAATCTTTGTAAAGCACACTTGTAGAATTAATCTTTATTATTAACAAGTCCATATAATCTTTGTAAAAGACACTTTGACTGTCTATAGGATTTATGTTTATAAGCAATCAATTCCGGGTTAGAAGGGAATTTTTTTCCTGGTACAAAAACGAACAAAAAAGAAATTTTTTTACCTCGAGTCTTGACCACATATAGGATTTTTCGTTGTCGGGTGATATTGCTCATGCATATGTCGGCAAGGCCAAGATCTAGTCAGAAGTAAAGCGCCGCCCACGGAGGAAAACTCTTCGTTAATCCTAAACAATTATAAAGTACTCCTTTAGTTTTTTTTTTTTTACTTGTTATTACCTCAGTTAATGTGAAAATATGTCTTGAATTCTTAAACTATTTTCATTTAAAGAAATGTATTTAATGCATTTGAGATATTGGGAACTCCTCCAAATTCCCTTCTACCCAATGTCTGTTGCAATAAATATGACCAAATACACCGATAAGAATGGATACCAACAACGTAGACCAAGCCAATATTTCAAATCATGCCTTTAGTATGGTTATGTAGTTATAGATAGATCATAGATGCGTTCCTCTATCTCATTGATAAGTTTTTTGACCCTTTTGAAACCCTCCTCAATGAAGAGCTTGGATTGAAAGGTCCCAAATTTGGCTTTGCCAATAATGCAACTGCAAAGGTCATACGTACATATATACCATATTCATAAAACTTTTTTCCTCTTTCTTGTGAACCCTGACACCTTGCATATGCTCCCCTTTCCTAAATCAGTAGAAACTACTAAATTCAGCACCCTCTTCATTTCGTTTTATCCACTTCCTATCACTAAGTTGTGACACCTAAATTAGAAAAAAGAGATTTTTAAAACATCCCTTCATGCAATCTTGACATTTGATATAAAAGATGTATCATCCGATTTCTAGAGAAATTAAAAGATCCCGTCTAAAAAACTATAGACGATTTAGATGTGTTTTTTTTAACAATAACGTGTTTATAGTTAGTTGACGTCTTGAGTGTTTTGTAGCTTTGGCTACTTAGGTGTTTTGATCTTTGGCTCCATCCCGTTTTAATCAAACGGATTATGGTTAATAAGGGGGGACAAAAATCTATTTCAGACAACCATATGGTCACATTTTATTTCAAAGCTTTGAAGTGTTTTTGTTTTTTAGTTTTGTTATATGGACATAACCCTGTTCAGCAAAATTGGCAAATTCTTGAGGGATTCAATATAATATGATGTGACCAAACTCTCATTTAATGAGAAGCCTTCTATTCGTTGCTACGAGTACCTATCATAGAATTAGTTAGTCCCACCGACACACCACATCGTTTATTTTAGCTACTAAGAGTATTATGTCCTTTTCTTATTTATATCAAATGAGACTAATGAGAGTACAGGAATTCTATTTTTACTCTAACTGTCCAACACCCTAAAAAAAAAAAAAAGAAACTGTCCAGTACCAAGAAGGATGTAGCAATAAATTCTCTGCTGACCCCTGCTTTTTTCCGTATGGATCCGTATTTCATCCCATCTGTATGACCATCACACACCCTGCACATGTTGTCACATGAAAAGTCTGATTGTGTGTATAGTACAGTCCCTAATTGTAACTTTTTTTAATGATCTCATAATTGGATGATTTGGATAAAACAACTTAATCTTCTTTAATTATATTGCAGGAGCATTGACAACAGCACAGCAAGGAGAAACTTGGGATACTTCTCCTGTGGAACAGGGAACCCAATTGATGACTGTTGGAGATGTGATTCTGACTGGCACAATAACCGAAAGCGGCTTGCTGATTGTGCAATTGGATTCGGTCGCAATGCCGTTGGTGGTCGTGATGGTCGATTCTACGTGGTTACTGACCCAAGTGACAACGATGCAGTGAACCCAAAGCCTGGAACACTCCGCCACGCAGTCATCCAAGATGAGCCATTATGGATTGTTTTTAAGAGAGACATGGTGATCACTTTGAAGGAAGAGCTCATTATGAACAGCTTTAAGACCATAGATGGACGAGGCGCGAATGTCCATATTGCTAATGGAGCTTGCATTACAGTTCAATATATAACTAACATTATTATCCATGGTATACACATCCATGATTGCAAACCAACTGGTAATGCAATGGTCAGAAATTCTCCTTCTCATTATGGCTTTAGAGGTATAGCTGATGGTGATGGGATTTCCATCTTTGGTTCAAGTCATATTTGGATTGACCACAACTCTCTTGCTAATTGTGCTGATGGCCTAATTGACGCCGTCATTGGCTCCACTGCCATTACCATTTCTAACAATTTCTTCACTCACCACAATGAGGTAAATTATTATTGATCAGACTCTGTTATAGGGTGCGTTCTTTTTACCTTAAAAAAGAGTTTGAGGGTTGATCAGTCCCAACAAAGTCTAATAAGCCAAGGGTGATAAGAACACGCCCATATTATGCATTCAATTTAAATACTACCATGTCCCTGAGCATGTTTCTTATTTTATGCTTTTGATGGGAAACAGGTGATGTTGCTGGGTCACAGTGACTCATATGTAAAGGATAAGGTCATGCAAGTCACTATTGCCTACAATCACTTCGGAGAAGGTCTTATGCAGAGAATGCCAAGGTAATCGATCGAAACTGGATTTTAATCGCCCCTAGCCCAAGCCCCCATCACCTTTTGTTTTTCCTCGTTGGGTGATCCGAGCAGTAGCTTAATAACTGAAACAAAACTTAATATGCAGGTGTAGACATGGGTATTTCCATGTTGTGAACAATGACTACACCCACTGGGAAATGTATGCCATTGGAGGAAGTGCAGAACCCACTATTAACAGCCAGGGAAACAGATACCTTGCCCCAGTTAACCGCTTTGCCAAAGAGGTAAGAATAACTACTCTAGTTGAGAATTATATGTAGGAAAGAAAGTATATGAATCTGAAGATATCTGCTGTGCATTAAATAGGTGACTAAGAGGGTCACAACTGAGGGAAATTGGAAGAACTGGAACTGGAGGTCAGAAGGAGATCTCTTTCTTAATGGAGCTTATTTCACTGCCTCTGGAGCAGGAGCCGGTGCCAGCTATGCCAGAGCCTCCAGCTTGGCCGCCAAGCCATCGAGCCTCGTCGCTTCCCTAACTTCAGGTGCTGGTGTTCTCACTTGTCGTCGTGGTCGACAATGTTAACCCAATTTATTCTAATATCCTATACAATTAAAGCAGAATACCGAACAGCCAAAAGGAATTTACAACAAGAACAAGAACAGAAAACAAAGCAAATATTTGCCTTTTTCTTTTCTCCCTGTTTCAGGTTTTATAAGCTTCTTACCCATATTTCGTTCCTCACGTCAACTATATTGAGTATAGTGTAAATTTCATATCTCCTTTATCACCTTCACAATGTTCACCACTTCACCTGTAGTTGAACTCTGTCTCCTTGTCATAGCTCAACCTCCTTCTCGCTTCCATTTGTAAACGGTTTCGTTTATTAAAACCGTAACTGGGGTGATTCTGGAAGCGTTGTTCATTTCTTAAGTTGTAATAGTACCTCTTCTGAACTTTCCCATTGTTCATTTGATTCCCAACTTCAAAACATTGGTCCTCAGATTAAAAGATAGCAAAAACAAAACAAGGAATTGGAGATTGTAACCATCAAGGTGGAATAGTATTACAAGTCATATTCAGCAAACAAGAATTTTGATTTTTCATTATTCATTGCATTTACTTGTGCTCTCTTGTTCATTACTTTTTATGTGCAGAAATGCTTTTGCCCCACTTCAATGAATTATTGTTCCAAATGCAAACTCTGAAGATGTAAATATATTTTTGCATCAAAATAATTTAAGGCTTGTATACTACATGTGGTAAAGTGGGTGCGTTTTAGGCAAAGACATGTGATAAATCTCTGACTAACATTACAAAATAATTTATTAGACCCACCAAGTTCAATTGAGAACTGAATACGCAACCAAACTTATAGATGCGAGTTGAGCAAGAGTTACAAATTGAATTCACTTCAATTAGACTGTCCTTTCAATTAGGCCAACTTGTTTCTGAACTCTTCATCAACCAAATAATTTTTTTTGTTTGGTAAATAGTTTAAAACTGGCGAGTTGAGCAAGGTAATGCTTATAGTCGTATAGAGGAACTAATACAAATGACTTGCGCTATGATAGAAGCAGCAAACTAATATGGAGTATGAATATGAAGCGACAAACCAACAAAAATGGCCAAACGTGTAGCTAAAATCCCGTGAAGTACGAAGTGACATGAAGGAACAAATTGTCTGGTTGGAAACGGAAACACATGTAAGAAATGAATGTGGGTTTGTCATGCCTCAAAGAGGAAAACTTTCCTGATTTCTTGTTGCAAATCCGTTGGTAATGTTACTTTGATTAGCTGAAAGATATCCAACCACTGATATGGACATCTTCTCCAGGCCCACTGAGTATCAAACATCAGATGCAAACGAAATTTTCTCGTTCTTTCTTAGATACTCGAATCTTACTGCCTACCGGGTACATTAAACCACTAGAAAGCAATGTAGAACAAACTGTTCTTATTGTACACGTTTTCGATGATCATAAACCAATCGAAATGCATTTAGAAGGAGAGAGAAGTATAACAAGCTTTGCTACAACCAAAAGCATATCATTTATCTAATCATTAAACACAACTATAACATAATATAGGAAATTAGTTGAGAAACCCAGAATAGATAAATGAATCACTTCTAATAATTCTACTACATCTGCTAGAAACTACATGCACGGAAAATGGTATCGATAATAGAGAATTGTCCCTACAGTAGTACAGAACTACAGACTACAGACACGCAGGTCTTAACCCTCAAACCTAACAAAAAAGAAAGAAGAAAAGAAGGAAAAAGAATTAAGGGGGGAGACTAAAAGGGAGTACCTGTCCCACTTCTAGTTTCAGTAGGGCTGTATAAAGCAGACCTGTTTCTGGGTCTATTCTCCTCCAACTGCTTCAGCACTTCCTCCATTGTGGGTCTTGCAGAAGCCACTGGAGCACAGCAACCCATCGCAAGCTTTAATGCATGAACCAATCCGTCTTCCATGGGACTTCTAATCCCCTTCAAAACCTCAACGTCAAAAACCTCCATTGTTGTCTCCTCCAGAACAGCTGTTTTTACCATTGATGGTAAATCCATATAATCGCCACTTCGAGAATTTTTGTCAGGTTTTTTCCCTATCAAAATCTCCAGCAATAGTATACCAAATGCATAAACATCAGTCCTTGGATTGCATTTATTCATCTTTTGAAGCTCTGGAGCCCTGTATCCGTCTGTTTTCAGTTGAGACAACATTTCGTCAGCTACATCAGGGATCACCAGCTTGTCTACCCCAATTTCAGTAAGTCTAGCTACAAAGAAATCATCGACGAGTACATTCTTGGATTTCACGTTCCCGTGAGTCATCGTTGTCTCTAGGCCTGTATGAAGATATGCTAGTCCTCTGGCTACACCAAGTGCAATTTTGTGGCGTCGAACCCAGTTTAGCACCGGCTTCCCAGGCTTAGGTTCTGGTGAAAGCACATTTCAAAATTCAGTGAGCACTGCAATGAGTCAAGAAAAACTAAAATAGCCAAAGTAATTATGCCATAGTCAAGTAACAAAGGCCTGACACTGTAAGATCACAATAATTCTGAAAAGGGAAATCAGTGGCCTTTTGCTCTATATATACAAACACAATGATTACAGCACTGATGGTTGTAAAATAGATGAGGACTATCAAGTATCAACTATGATAAAATCCGAAGTTTCAAGAAAATGAAAGCATGCTGCAGCTACGTTGATACTGATCAAAGTCTCAAGTTAAGTTGATTTACATATTGGCTTTTGATTTCTATGTTACTCATGACATTGAACTGCAAAGAGCTGGACCAAAAGCTACGAGCCAACAAGGCCTATAAAGATTTAAACAGATCAATGAGATTACGCATTTGAAAGTAAACTTTCATTTAGCCTACTAGCATTTGATTTCTTTGTAATTACGAATGACAGAGTTTCCTCGGTTAGGCGACTCTTATGTTACTCCGACACCTTCATTTACCTCAAAAAACGGGTGTTGTGTCGTGTAGTGTAGTGTCCGACATGACACTTCACTTGGATACTTCATTTTAAACTTTTTCTACAAAATAGCCGAGTCGGACCCTTGGACAGTATTCGAGTAGACTCTTGGTCCGTGTCTGGACAACATAGGGCGACTCTACTAGAGAATGTTCAGTCTTGCCAGCCTAAATTGATCCAGATGCTCAACATTTCTCTTCTGAGCAGTGGTGAATGTAGTAACATCCTTCATCTGCTATGGCTGAAGCCAATTAGCAACTAAAGAAACTTTAGTGAAGATATGTATATATTAATACACTTTGGGTAGAGTCCACGTTTCTTTCAGCTTCTAGTGTAGGACATGGGTACGTGTTATATAAATTTATGCCCAATATCGTTTAAGAATGAAGTGTCAAGTACATGGTTATATAAGATTGTTCAAGTAATATATACATGCATTTCGAGGTGAAGCAAAGAGTTTGGATGACATATGACATAATACCTCTAATGGAATTGTAAAGTAAGGCTCTCGAAGTATATAATTTCGCCCTCATATTAAAATAAGCTGCGGACTAAGTAAGTTTTAGCCATATAGAATCAGATACCAAGGAGCTTAGGTGTAATCATGCAAAACAAATTCAGGCTTTCAGATACCAAAGAACAGATGATTCCATTATAAAGTTTTTAATTCCCCTAGTGGTGGGAAAATTCTTTCAGAAAACTTGTCTACGTAGTAAGATATTGATAAAGGTCTTACACTTTCAACAAATATAAAATTTAACAGTACTAGATACTTTCAATGACAAGTACGATTGAACAAGAAACGTCCCTCACACGTCACAAGTTTACTTCACACATGCAATGTTATCTGCTTCTGCTAGAGGTGGCCAATGGACATACTTAGGGCGTCACTGATCCTGAACTAGTTCCTTCAAATGGGCTATACTGGCCACCATAATGTCTTCCCAGACCAGCCTAGCCCAGTTGATCGGCCGAACCAATGATACAAGGGACGAAATTCGATACGAAACGCGGGACGGAAACGGAAACGGGAAACGCTACCTTGAGTGAATCGGGAACGTTTGGTGTTTAGTTTAATATAAACAGAACTAAAAATGTATTTAAAATTAAATCCATTTCTCATTTCTCAAAATATGATTACATAAAAAAAAACAAGAAAAACTTTGCAACTAAACAAAATAAAAAAATTAATATTTAATGACTACTAACTTGTAAAACTAATACTGCTAAAAAATTCAATATTAGTTGCAACTTGCAACCTTGCTAGTTCCCAATGCAACCATACACCTTTTCAAAAAACAAAAAAAATAAAAAATGAAAGGTAAACCGTAAAAAATAAATGATGGGCCCCAATAAAGCATTAAAGCTTCTCAAGTTGTGTTTGTACTTTTGTCTCATATTACACTGTGCATCATCTTCAACCTTTCAGCTTTCCATCATCTTCAACCTTTCAGCTTTCCATCATCTCTTCCAAAAAAAAAAGCTTTCGAAAAACATAACAAAAATCAAAATTATGAACACTGGAAGAAGAAAAAGGAAACGCCATGACCACCGTACTGAAACGCGAACCCCAGCGATTTGGGTCGCGTTCGTTTCGCGATTCGGTACGAACGAACCAGAACGCGATTCGGCCGTACGTCCCGCGTTTCTGGTTTCACTGGGCCGAACTGATGCTTATCCAACCCATTACTGAACCCACTTTTTCGGGCTCGGCCCCATTTGTGCTCAGCCCATGGCCATGTTTAGCTTTTGCTAAGCAACTGTTAAGCCTCTCCCTCACCCAGCTAATAAATAAAAAACGAAAAAAGATAATAACTCGTTCTTAATAAAGAAGAGAAAGAAAGGTCTATTCAATGTAGCGAATTGATAGCTAATGTTCTTCTGTTTGAAGAGTTAAATACTTACTGCTTCATTTAGCACCCAATAATCATTTAAAACCCACTTACAACTTACAAGGAACCCGTACCATTAACTTGAGCATTTAAAGAGTCAAACATGCTATATAGAGCTGCTCGATCAAAATTTAAGAAGAGGGCATGGTTCTTCGAAATAAAGTTTTATGTTCACTTTAATATTAAGGCTTCTAGTTAAGGATGATTCTGACTTGAATGTGGTTACCAACTTACCATGTCCTATTGAAAGCAAGCGTAAACTCGCTTGAAGGCCAGGTTAAGCAGCTAAGAGTCAACGATACCAGTGGACTAGGTCACATTGTTGTAGCACCTATCATGCTTTAAAATCCTATGTAATTCAGAACTTGATTCGACCAGATTCCCAACTTCAGTTGAGCCTCAGGCCCATACTTCAAACTCAAAGGTTGAAATTGACATCTTATCAAGTCTTAGAAAGGGTCAAAACATAGAGAATCAATCTGAATTTGGGGTGACATAACATGAAGTCGTGAACAAAAGGACAACAACTCATCTGACATTATAGCCAACGCAATACTTGACATTGATTGTCAGTCCATGTTAGTGTCACTCTTTTGGGAAAGCATTTCCAGCATATAGAAACACTATATTCCCCATATGATCAAAGTAGAACATTATAGAAATTCACTTCACAGTAGGAGTACTATAGAAGAAAACATAGTATGACTGCAGACATAAGTCCTCAGTGAAATTTGCTCTTACTGACCTCAGACCCACTTTATAATGCAAGTAATGCCGACCAAAGGTGGATACTTGTTATCATGTTAAGAGCAGAAACTTTGCACGGCTCTAAACAAGCATTACAGAAAAACCAATGATGTATCAAATTCAAATAAGTCTGTTTATGTGTCTACATATCCACAATAAATCATCGAAGGAACAGTCAATCCACAAAAAACTCTTTAAACTCACCAAAAGAATCATCTATGATATTGAAGCATATAAGCAACTGTTTTCCAGCTGAAGCAGATTAGGTGCAATACTTCTTGACAACTTGACCATTCATGTATTAACAACTTACAGTAATCTTACCAGTGGACAGTGGTAGTGCAAGGTTAAGGAAGTAATTAGTTTTTAGCCTTAATACAAACCTAATGATCATGTAAACTATATTTTACTTTGTTTTATTTCCATGTAAATTGAATGTTAAGGGTGCCTTCTCTTCACCTGAACTTATTTATATGGTTAACTTATCACACCTTATTGGCCCTCATCAGCCCAAAACATACATTTTTACTGTAAAGAGAACGCACCCAAATTAGTTGACTGCATATGTTAAACTTTGTTTTCTTGGATCATATACGGTACTGTTAAGAAAGATATAGACAAAAAAATATAGCAGAAAATCAGACACGAAGTGACACTTACCATGTAAAAGCTCATGGAGAGTTCTGGTAGGAACATAATCGCAAATGAGCAGCTTCTCTCCTCTCTTTCCTTGATAGAAAGCTCTTAAGGGATCCAAATTCTCATGTCGAAGACGACCCAACTGCTTTACCACAGGCAAACAAGAACTCCTATCTTTGCAACAACCTTCTCTTAATAACCTCAAAGCAATAGTTCCTCCATCTGCAAGCTTTGCCTTATAGGAAGTTCCATAGCTCGTCTTCTCAATAACTTGGCCAGTAGCATTCAAAACATCCTCTAATGTTAAATTCTCGCCGCCTTGAAACACAATAAGCTTAGCTTCACCAGTTTCACCAGTAGTATCATCCTCTTCACATTCCTCCAAATCATCCTCATTCTCACCCCTATTCTTCCTCCTCCTATTTTGCATATACCCAATCAACACAGACACAGCAACGACGGAACCGGTCATCAAACCAATGACAAGACCAGCAATTGCACCAGGGGTCAAACTAGTCCCTCCATTGCAATTTCTCAAAGGGTAGCCACACAAGCCAGGATCATTCCCTTTAAAAGCCTCAGGGCCAAACTTAGTGTCCCCAAAATTTGGCAACATCCCAGTAAAATTATTAAAAGACAAATTCAACTTATCAAGATTTAACTGAGCCATATCATTAGGAATGAGGCCAGTAAACATATTGTTACTAAGATCAAGAACCTGAAGATTCCTAAAGGTAGTTAAAAAATCAGGAAAGAAACCAGACAACTTGTTATCCCCAAAATCAACAACTTTCAAATGATCACAAGTAGCATTAGGCAAAGCAGGTGCAGGGAGAGAAGAAGAGAGATAATTACCATGAAAGCGAAGCGAAACGAGGCGATCACAGAGGTTCCAAATGGAAGGGGAGAGAGAACCAGTAAGCAAATTCTGTCCAAAATCAACATCTGTAAGTGAGGAGCTATAACCAAGCTCTAAAGGGACACCCTGAGACAAGGAATTGACACCAAGATAAAGGGTTTGCAAGGCAGAAAGCTCGCCTAGCTCTCGAGGAATGGTACCAGAGAGATTAGCAGAGGGAAGTTGAAGAGATTGGAGGTGAAGAGAAGGGTTTTTGTAGAGAGAAAGACTAGACCAAGGAGGTGATGATAGTGAATCACAGTTAAGAGAACTTCCATTTGAGAATACCCATTTTAAACCTCTCCATTGACAAAGTGGAATGCTTTCATTCCATGAAGCAAGTAATAGACTTTCACTTTTACCTTGTCCTTGTAAGGTGGGTTTTATTTTGTAAAGAAGAAGCTCAACATCTGTTGTTGCTCTTGTTGCTGTTGTTGCTGTTGTTAAAGAAGAAGAAGAAGAAGAAGAAGATGAAACAACACAACAGAGGAACATCAAAATGAAAATGGCCATTTTTTAACAATGCAGGAGAGAAAGAGAGAAAGTGTTTCACTTTCAGTAGTGTTGTTGGAGTGCAGAGAAGGAGTGCTTGTTTCTTTGATAGGTTTTTTGTTGCTTTTTGAGAAAAGGGAGTTTTGACTGGTTGGGACATTGTCATTGAAAAAAATATTGGTGTCTTTTTTCTGTAGGAAGGACATGATTTTGTTTTATATTTTCAGTTGTACCGTTGCTGATTTCATGAACAAATAGCTTATTTTTGAATTATTTCGCCCTCCTCTGGAGTGTTCGTGTTTTATTTATGTTTTTGTTCAATATTTATTTTAGGGTTTTTTCATCACGTATTCCTATAATATGTTTTTGTTCAATATTTATTTTAGGGTTTTTTCACCACGTATTCCTATAATTTTTCAAAATTTATGAGTTACCCTTAGTTTTCAAAAAATGCACCAGGTATCTTACTATTTCCACAAAATGCATGAAATGTCCTTAATGACTAATGATGTCAACTTTCTATTAGTCATTAACCTTAATTACCCTTTAAACCCTAATTAACCTCTCTAATTCTAATCCCAAAAACCTAAACCTAACCCTAATCTCCTAACACCTAACCTCCACCCGAAATCCTAACCCTAATCACCCAACCACCCCTTCCTCCACCACCGTAGCCCACCCTCCCCCACCCTCGTTGCCACCCCCTTCCCGCACCCGCCACAGCCCCTCCCTTGCACCCCCCGTAGCCAACCAACCCTTAGCTTGTAGCCACCACATCACCATATCTTGTTGCTTCCTGCTCACCTTCAGTTACTATCCTCTTCGTGAACCACCACATCACCACGTGTTGCTTGTTGCCGCCACAAAACAACAATATAGTAGCCCATTCGCATGAGTGTGTGTGTTTGTTTTGCAAGAAGAGGGGGTGGGGGGACTTCGATGGAAAACAACGGGGGTGGGGAAGGGGGCTTGCGGGAGGTAAAGGAGGGGGCTATTGTGGGTGGTGGGAAGGTGGGGGAGCGGTGCTGGGAGGGTGGGACTGCTGGGGGTGGTGCGAGGGTGGGGGAGGGGTGGTGGACTGGTGGTTAAGGTTAGGGTTAGAGTTTAGGGTTAAGGTCAGGATAGGTGTTAGGATTAAGGTTTAAAATAGAAATTAGGGTTAATAACTAATGGAAAACTTGACACAATTAGTCATTAAGGACATTTCATGCATTTTGTGGAAATAATAAGGGTGCCTGGTTCGTTTTTTAAAAATTAGGGGTACCCCATGAATTTTGATAAAGTACAAGGGTACCTGGTGAAAAAATCGTTTTTTTAATAGGCAAGAATAACTTAGAGGTTCATTACAATCAATTCCTTTAGGTAGCGTTTGGGAACCCGAATTTCATTTTAATTATTGTATTCTAATTCTAAAATTTGAAATCATGTATTTGAATTTCAATTCCAATTTCTCAAACTCGTTTGGGGAACATGGGAATTGAATTCCAATATTTCAAATCTATGTATGTGTTTGGAAAACATTGGAATTGAATTCCGGAATTCTAATTCCATGCTATTGTTTGGATAATCTTGTAATTGCATTCAACAAAAAATATTAAATCCTTAGCAAATAAAAGGCATTTGACATTCCAACAATCCAAAATTGTTATAATAAAAGTTATCTCAACATCGAGAGCAACATTTAAGAGTAGTATTTGATAAAGTAACGGAAAAAACCTACAATAACATGAAAGTGAGTCAAACTACTCAGCAAGGCACAAGAGTACCCAATCAAGTTTCTCATCCTCCGGTAGCTCTTTCAACATTAGAAACTCATCGGGATTACCATTCATAAACCTTTTTACTGCCCTCATAATCTGATTCCTAGAAATGCCATATACTTCAGACACAACGATATATATCTCTTGACAAGTGGGTTTCGGGGTGTCGTTCATTTTGCTTTGCACATATTCTCTGAAGGACTCGGCAAAACTGTTGACCGCATCAGCTACACTATCTATTTTGCACTTGCGAGAGCCCGAAACAATTGGATCCTTGGATGAGCTCTTTCCTTCACTTATCATTTCCTCCTCCATGGCGTCCGTTGCCTCATCATGTTGTTCTAAACCATCCCCAACAGCTCTATCTGCACCGAATAGAGTGCATATATCTTCCCAATTCTCTATGCACTTGTTGCGATAAGAGGCTGCATTTTTGTTGTCCTGGAAATGATAGTAGAACATAATTGCACAAGAAAAATTTGGAAGAACTAATCTGGCCGCAAAATTAGGTAACTTTTGTTACTAAACTAAAGCAAAATTTGTAGTTTCAGAACATGCTTACAACTTCAGAGTAGCCTTAGTGATGCTATCAGAACTAATCTACAGGAAGAATCATTTGGAAGAACTAATCTAGCAGCAAGAATCATTTGGAAGAACTAATAGCTGTTGGATGACTTAATGGTTCAAGTTTCCAATGTGAGGAAAACAAACAGCATAAACATCACCTCACAGCAGTATGTGAAAATTGAAGCAGAAAAATCAGTACTCAGAGCACAAATGCAGAGCTCGGCAGCAGGTTGCATTCACTCAATGAGATCATCAATTTTTAACCGAAACACCATACTTCAGACATAAGATGTACGTCAATTGAAAATTTGCAGCATATACTAATAAATTTACTCATATTTTACCCTTTAGTAATGATTATATGAGATGAAAGAATCCTCAGGGAGGAAATTTAGGGGACCATGCATAATTGAAAACTAGCTTATTACTACATGTTTATGTTCATGAAATTCTTACTAGACGACATTTTAATTGTTTAAGCTAATCAATAAGGTGTTATGCATATATGCACTTAATTTTTGCAGCCTTGAACAAATTATTCAAAGGTATCTCCATGTTCAGGGAATTCAGCTTCCATTACATGATAATCGGGTAAACTTAATACATATATATTCAATCAATACATAATAATAGCTTGTTTAAATCCAACTAATTTTGATGTACTCTAGCTTAGAAGCAGAGTAACTCAGACCCACATCAAACTGCTAGCTACAGGTGATTTGCCATAATCAAAACTAATCCTGCAAAGAGTAGGTCTCACAAACCCAAAGAAAAGAACAGAAGAAAACAGAAAGGAAAGATGATGCTATCTCTAAACTACTATTTAGCCAAGTAAAATGTAGCTCTAAACTATTAGTGAGCAAGCAATCTTTCAACATCTTTTGTTAAACTCGTCATTAGTATACTAATTTACAGAGTACTGCATATCTAATCTGGTCATTCAGATTCCACACCATATGGTTTGATACGTCAAAGAACTATATTTAAACACCTATAACATCTAGAGAGTAAAGAGAAACAAATTAAGGCCACTTTACAAGACTTTTTTTTGTGGCCAATGCACAGGATATTGAACTTGCATCAAGATTTAAGAACCTTAGAATTACCATATTTGATTCAACTCTTTCATCATCATTGTCATCTCGAAAGGTATAATTTCTCATATTTTTTAACGGTCAAGAAACAGATGCACAATTCTAAATTTTTTTGGTTGTTGAACATTATGATACAATGATGCCATCCCGAAGGAAAATCAGCTCCAAATCAAACTGAGCAAGTTAACAGACATAAAATTCTAATAACAAGATTCAAAGCAAACTGAGCAAGTAAACACCAGAAATCAAATCTAAATCGCAACCTATTTCCGCAAAATCCGAAACCAAACCCTAATTCCGCAAAATCCGACATAAATAAGTAAAACGCAATATGATTATAGCCAAAGAAATATCAAATTCACAAATTTAATCATCAAAAAAGCAAAAAAAATCATAAACTCGACTATATTAGAAAAAACCTAATTACAGAAGTAGGAAAAACACGAAAAAAAAATTGTACCTTCAGATGTAAAATCGTTCCTCAATCTTTGATATCAATCGCAAATTAGTTCTTTTAATCTTTGAGATCAACCGGAAATTCGTGCAAGAATCCGCAGGAACTTAAATTCCATTGTCGAGAAATCAATCGTTGAAGGAGGAGAGAGAGAATCGTGGTTTTTTTAGGGGAAGGGCTGACATTTGGACTGGGCCAGAATTTGAAATCACATGGGGAGGGGGTCTGATTTGAAAATAGCTTTTTCTAACATGGTTTGGAATTGAGTTGTAATTGGCCCAATTTCAAATCCAATTCTATTGAGTACCCAAACACCTGATTTGGGCCAAATTCAGAATTTCAAATGAAATCCTAGTTCCCAAACAAGCCCTTATTTTTATTCAGCATATATTTCTCTCTAATCTCCCTTAAGTTAAACCCTAGTCTTTTTTAGGGAAGGTGAGAAAGTTCACCATTTAATCAAACATCAATTCCTATATTTTTATTCAGCATATATTTCTTCTTTTTCTAAGTTGTGCCCCTTAAATTTTTTTGTTCTGTATTTTTTTTTTTTGAACGAGAAATTTCATTAATTGAAGGTCAAACAACATTTACAATAGGTATTAAAGAAAAACAAAATCCAATCAAACAAGGTTACATCAAATTAATCTTCCAAGAAATTACAATGAATCAAATCGAACAATACAGCGCAGCCCTCTTGTATTTGCTGAATCAAACAGCTATTTGGGAAAGTATATCATTATGACATAGTTTGGGAAAAAACATTCTTGATCTCGCCATGTTGACCGCATCCGAGATTCACATACCTTCATGTTCAGTGTCGAACTTCAAACAATGAGAACAATTTCTCCTACCTGAAGATAAAAGAACCATACTCACAACTATCATGGGGGAGAAGGAGATCTCCACAACAAAGACTAAAAACCCCATAACAGGGTTTGAGAAAATCTCATAAAGAGATACTATTTTATTTAACAAAACAAGAAATAAATGAACTAAAAATTGAAAAAAAAAGGGAAAAAGGGGCTTGCCATGGATGAAATCATCCATGATG
This sequence comes from Beta vulgaris subsp. vulgaris, assembly GCF_026745355.1. Classification (NCBI taxonomy): domain Eukaryota; kingdom Viridiplantae; phylum Streptophyta; class Magnoliopsida; order Caryophyllales; family Amaranthaceae; genus Beta; species Beta vulgaris. The sequence continues at coordinate 41,187,726 of NC_079208.1, forward strand.
GGCCCTAATTGGTGAAAAAAGGTAAGAGAGGCTAGGATTTGAGAGAGAAAAGAGAGAAGAAAACTTGGTTTACTATGCGGAACTTTGTAATTGGAGACCCTCAACTTTGTATATACAAAGTAACTTTTGTGACCCCTTTATTAAGCTAATATTATGTTTTTCTTTTATTATCTTATTTTCAGTAATTTGACTTCAAATATGAGGAAGTTTTTTCATTAAAAATTACGATGTTAGCCTGCTGCTCCATTGATTTTCTACTACCCTTTTAAAGGCTAAGGCTATGTTCAGTTCACCTTAATTTTGCTTATTTCAGATCTAATCAGATCAGATCAGATCAGATCAGATCAGATCAGATCAGAAAAAATAAGTTCAGATCAGTTCAGATTATGCTTATATTTAAAAATCATTATATCTTTCATTACATATTAGTAAAAACTATAATAATTGAATATTAATAAAGTACTCATTGAGACGAATCAAACAAGACCCCACATGACTATATTTTTTCTTATATATTGAGAAAAATCTAAAAGATAAGATCTTGTAATCAGAAAAAATAAGTTCAGATCAGATCAGATCAAAAAAAATAAGTTCAGATCAGATCAGATAAGTTCAGATCAGAAAATTTCAGATGAACTAAACATAGCCTAAGAGTGTTTCTTTCTTCTATTATAAGTCTAATAAATTGAACATAAGAAACTAAGTAAGAAAAAGTTAATATTGACTGAGGATATAACGTATAACAAATAAAAAGTTCAATGGCATAACTTGGAAGAAAATATAATGATTCAACTTTCCACGTCTTCTAAAAAAAAAAAAAAGTTTCATGTGTAGATTTAATGTTGGAGATTGTGCAAAAGCAAGTATAATAGGAAAAAAAATTAAAATCTGCAGAGGAGGTCTTGTTGTCTGTCTTTTTTTAAAAAAAAAACAGTAGCATTTTGTTTACATATACTTCCTCCGTTCACATAAGATGTTATACATTTAGAAATACGAACTTCGAGACAATTTTTCTTAGTGTATAATTAAATAGGGAGGATCAAGAACCCTTGGATCCAATGTTAGCGCTTCCTGTCTCCCACATGGGAGACCAAGATTCAAGTCTTGATGGAAGCATAATTTCGAAATTGTTGTGGGGGAGGGGGAGTTGGAGTGCTTGTTGGGCCTCTAGGTGAGGGTCCTGTGCAAATAACCCAAAGGTAAATTCTTCTTAACATGGGAGTTCCTGAAAGCGGTCCTGGAAATAAATGGGGAAGGGTATGCGATTAAATCAATAAATAACACAACTAATTAATCCATCCACCAACACTTGGGATCCACCAACACCACCTTGCCACCGCCAGCAGCCACCACCTCGCCACCACAAGCACCACCTTGCTACTACTTGAACCGAACACAACACCACCAACACCAATCCGCCACCATCAGAACCATTTTCAACACCCCCCTGCCGCCACCAGCATCACGACCATTAAAGAAACCAACACTCTTTCTCCTAATTTTCCTCCTTCTTTCTCTCCGGCGACGTCAAACCCAAAAAAGCAGCTTGCGCGATAAGAATTCCAATCACTCTCCTCTTATCTCACTCTCTCTTCAGATCGAGCGATCTTCAGATCTTCGTCGTCTTCGACCAACAACAATAAACATCTCTGGCGCATCCTACACTCCTCTATCATCAAGTTAGGTTTAATGATTTGTGTTAGAATTTCGTTAGGTTTTGAGTTAGGGTTAGATCTTCATCATCGAGTGATCATCATCTCCGGGGTTAGCGAAAGAGGCAATTAAGGTCGCACGCAAGGTGTTACGAAGGTGGAAATTCGTGAGGGTTTGATAATTTATGGTAGAATTTTGTTAGGATTTGAGTTAGAGTTTGATGATTTGTGGTAGAATTTTTGGTAGAATTTGTGGAGATCGATGGTGGTGGTAGAATTTCGTTGAGATCGAAGGTGGATGGTGGTGGTTGTGGTTCTTGGACATGGTCAGCAAATTTTTTGGAGGTGATTTTCAGCGAAGGAGAGAGGGAGCAGGAGGAAGAGGAAGGTGTGGTGGTTGGTGGTCTTGATTGTTGGTTGTGGAAGAACGGAAGGTGGGTTGTGTGTTGTGGAAGAAGGGGAAAAGGGTGGTTGGAATATATAATTGAGTAGTTAGGAGAAAGATTAAGTAGATTTATTACTTTAATTGTTTTACATCATAAAATGTAATCAAAAATAATTTTATAAAATAAGGGTATTTAAGTAATTTTACAACGCAAAACTTATCAAATAAGAGAAGTAAAAAAAAAAGGTGTAGCATCTTATTTGAAACATCCTATTTAGAAAAGTTTAGCATTTTATTTGATACGGAGGAAGTATAAGTGAAATAGTAGATTAAAATCGTTAAATTGTGACGAAATAATAAATTAAATGAGATATACATGAGAAATTATAATCAAAATTGAAACGAAAAGAGTAATAGAGGGAGACATACATGAGAAAACATTGTAGATAAGTAAAGCCAGAGAAATTGGATAACTAAATTATAGATTGTAATGGAACATTAACTAAGAAATACCATTATATTTGATTGGATTACTATAGATACCATTAGATTTGCACGCCCACCATTGGAAGCATAGACGTTCTTGAACTTTTTCCCTTTGCCGTTTAGCACCACCACCGCTGCTTTGCAGCGCATCCAACGTACTGTCTCACTTCCTTATAAAGTGAAGGGTAACCATGTTCGCTAATAGTATATCTTAATTTTGTGATCCTACACGTGGCACTGATCTCATATACGACCCATTCGATGCAATGATTTGGACAATGGAGGAAACAAGAGATGATTAACTAAATCCTGTAATGCATATAATCATTGTAATATTCCCATATGTGGGTTCCATGTGTTTGTGAGTCCAAGAGTTCCAAAAATGAGAGTGACCAAAAGTTAAAGATAGTGTGGAAAACTCAAAAGTTGAAAATTTTAGAAAGAGGACGATTTTAATTTATGTAGGCAAGTGGTGGCAAAGTTTATAGTTCATATTCCTCAATTTTTATTTAATCTAAACACTTTTTTTTATCCGTTTTTCTTTAATCTATATATTCCCTTTGTTTTGTTTTAAATGAAACATTGGGTGAAATGACACTATTTATTGATCAATTTTGGCTCCAATTTATCGCCATTATATAAAAATAAACATAGTCAAGTGGGATCTTGTTAGATTCATCTCGATGCATACTATCAAATTATAACTTTTTTATATTTTTTACGTGTACACAACTAATGATATTAATGATTAAAGACACTTTTTGAGTTGCGTGAAACACAAATGTTTCATTTAAAACAGAACGGAGAAATTATTGTTTCTTTTTATATTTTTGATAATATGTTTCATCTATTTTCTCCTCTTTTTCTATTTCTATTAACCCCTTTTTTAATATTTTGACCTACTTTTTAGTTTTAACACACTTTTTGGTTTCTCTCTCCACCTTTTCAATCTCTATTTCATGCTTTATGGTCCGTTTGATTCAACTTATTTTGTCTTATCTTATCTTATATATCTTTTCTTATAAGATAGTTTATTGCATGTGTCTAACATCTTATTTTATCTTATCTTATCTTATCTGATATGATCTTATCTTATTTTATCTTATCTTATCTTTTTTTTTTGAAATAAGTTAAAATAAGGGTATGTTCAGTTCACCTTATTTTTGCTTATTTCAGATCTAGTCAGATCAGATCAGATCAGAAAAAATAAGTTCAGATCATATCAGATCAGATAAGATCATATCATACTTATAATTAAAAACTCATTATTATTATTATTATTATTATTATTATTATTATTATTATTATTATTATTATTATTATTATTATTATTATTATTATTATTATTATTATTATTATTAAATGTCTTTCATTACATATTAGTAAAAATTATAATAATTGAATATTAATAAAGTACTCATTGAGACGAATCAAACAAGACCTCACATGACTGTATTTTTTCTTATATATTGAGAAAAATCTATAAGATAAGATCTTGTAATCAGATCAGATCAGATCAGTTCAGATCAGGTCAGATCAGAAAAAATAAGTTCAGATGAGATCAGATAAGTTCAGATCAGAAAATTTCAGATCAGAAAATTTCAGGTGAACTAAACATAGCCTAAGTTGAATATAACATAGCCTTAGACTTCCTCCTTGATTTTCTCCCAAAATGAAAGGAGCTAAATAAATAAATAAAAAAACGGAGGGAGCAGTTCATACTGGAGTCTGGAGGTAGGCAGGTAGCATCACTTTGATGTAGGTCACACTTTTTCTACTGAATGATTGTGGATTGTGGTGACATTTGCGAAGATCTATTTTTTTAAATTTTTTTTTAAGGTAAGATAAAGCCCCTTGTAAGAAAGGGGGAAGTTGGGGACCCCTTCTTGAGACTCGATTCTAAGATATATGAAATCGAAGGTGATGCTAACATTACTAGGTTATCACTTGCTGCTCAGAAATGATCCATTTTGAATGGATAATGATGTCTCTATAGCATTATGGTATTCTACCGTTTCAAAAATAATAAGTACAGATCACTTAAAATAATAATAATAATAATAAGTTTGGATAAGTTCTAAAAATTTAGATACGACAATATATTTTTTTTGTCTAGCTTATTTTAATTTATTGTACATTAATAATATAAAAGAATTCTAATAAGTTGCACTAAGTTGAATTCACAACTATTATAATAAGTCATTTTTTGATGGATAAAATCATAAAACAGTCTTCTATGATAAGCCATTTTTCCTAACTATGATTTCTATAATCTATGACGCCATTTTTCGTAACTATGATTTTCTATCAAGCCATCCATTTTTTTCCCTCAATTTTTGGATTTCTTTATGAGCATTGATGATCAATAAATGTAAGTTGTTCAAACAACTATCCGGAGTTTCAAATGCTCCTTATGGCTTATTGTGTAAAATATTAATAGAAGGAGTTCATTAAAAAAAGACACAAAAAATGCACCTTTTTAGTTCAAAGAATTAGTTTTTAGGCCCGTCTATGTCCGGGATGAGGAATATCTATTTATTAATATTATACTTTGAAATAGTAACACTAAATATCATTTAATTTTTTTTATCGTATGTGGATTTTATGGAGTAAAAATATAAAATGTCCCAGAGAGCGCTATGTAGCACACTTTTTGATATAAGTAGTATAAATAGATAGATATATACCCCATTCGAATCCGCAATAATCCAATCTTGTATGTCCTGGGCGATACGTATTTACCTATGTGCATCTGAAGTCTTCAAAAATAGAAATAGTTGGTTGGTCCTAAATGTACCTTAAAATACCGCAAGTGTACGGGTCAATTAAAGTAAATATAAGGTAAGCAAGATATCGTTTCCCACAAGGAGGTCTATAGTCAACTACCAAATTAAGAAAATCTAATATTATTTAGACAATCCGGGTGACGTGAGTAGTGAAAATAACTAAGCTAAATTAATATAAACTACTATTAATTCTAACACTACTGGGTAAGAATCAAATATGAGAAACAGTTCCAGGACTTAGATTTCACCAATTACTTTCTACAATGAAATTAAACTAATTGTTGGGTTAAAGACTATTATATTGCAATGATCGAATTTCCTAATTTATATTATCTCCCTTCAGTAGAAACGATATTATAATAACTTTACGCCTACTTCCGTGGTCGTAAACATTACCATAAACTCATTACGAACAAGAAATTCATGTAAACAAGCACCCCAAGTGTATAACTATTCCTAAAATTATACTACTTGACGTTTGATAATTCCACGAACTAATATTGAAAGTTCACTCCCGCTACTAATCCAATACCTTAAACATATAATCAACTGGCCAAATCAATTATACGAAATCAAACCAAAATTATCAAATTGCAAATGAAATAAACAAACCCAACAACTAATTCAATTCATTGACAGAATTTAAATGACTACATCTAGCCCTAGAACAAAGAAATTTAGCAATACATATCTAAATTAATCCAATTGTATAACGATGAACAATTAAAATTTGACATAATAATTAAACAAAGATTAACAATTGAAATAATTAGAGGAAAGAAAACAGAAGAAACTCCCGAAACAGATGAATTCTCGTCGCCTCTGTTCTGCGTGCTGCGTTCTTCGTCTTCTATTGTGCTGCTGTCTTTCGTCCTTTTGTTCCCGTCCGGTGTCGTTCTTTTCCTTCTTCGTCCCCTCTTTTTCTTTAGTCTTAGGTTTCACTTTTTATTCCTGCTTCCTTCGTGCGTGGCTTTTTTTTATTTCAATAATGGGTTTTGGCCCATTTTCTTTTTCTCCTTTTACTTTCATTCTTTTGTTTCTCTTTTTCTTCTTCTCATTTTCCTACAAATAATTTAATAAAGTAATAAACACTTAAGCTCCAAAATAAATTATTTGCATAATAAACAAATACTACTATTATAAATATTAGATAAATCAAATTAGCATGTATAAGTAGTATTAAAATCAAGCAAGTGATTTCTTAAGCGTATTTTTCATATTTTAAATCAACTTTGTAACTCAAGTAACTTAACTGTTAAATATTAAAATACGAGAAGAAAACATATTATAAGTCTCAAAACTTATACCAAAATGAAATATAACAGGACGAAATCAAATATAAAATAGAGACTTATCAACTCCCCCACACTTAAGGTTTGCTAGTCCTCGAGCAAACTAGGACTATAATACTAGCTTCTATTTGTCATTATAAATTTTAACTTCTCAACTGACTGACTTTTCAGGCAAATCCTATTATCAGTAGCCATAACTCAACTGAAAGTTTTCACAAAAACAAAAATATGATTTCAAAATAATTTTAGTTCAATATTATTTAGACGTCACAAGCAATGAGCCAAAGACCAACCAATTCTTCAAAAAGCATAGTACTTCATGTATTAGTGTTTCCATTCAGTCTTACCACAACCTATTCAAGAATTGAGTAATTGAGTAATTAACTTGGTGAACCCTCACTTTAGTCGTCAAATAAAAATAAAATATTATGATCACTCATGTGTTTAGGGATAATAATTATCACTCAAAACCTACAGGTCGACTCGAAATGAATATATTATCTTTAAATTTGCATATCGTTCAATTTTATCCACCACTAAGAAGACATAGAGCATACAAAAACAAAAGGACTTTAGTAAGGTTGTAATGTAAGGCTCGGGTAAAGGGTAGGAAGTATTTAGTATTTGGTGCTCAAAATCTTTAAGACTAGTGGAGTAACAATCTCTAAGAAGGCCAATTGTAATGGTCACAGTCAAAATCCAACTACTCAAATGTTAGTCATATATATATATCTAATAATAAACTTTTCCGAACTCATTTTTATTCTCAATTTCAACTTTTTCTTTCTTTTTCTTTCTTTTTCTTCTTTTTTCATATTTTGTCATTTCTTTTCTTCCTTCATATTTTTCATTTCATTTTGATATTTTCTTTTTGAGAAAAAAATATTCTTGGAAACTAATATAATAACCTACACATAGAAGTATGACGTACAACCCCATTATAATCATGTCATATATTCCACTAGCTCAAAGATAGGTAAAAGTTATGTGTTTAGGAAATAAGCTTGTAATGTGGTTTAACAAAAGAAATAGGCTTAAGGCTCAGAGGGGTTTAGAAAGAGATATGATAATGTAGGTGGCTTAGGCTAAATGTGGTTCAACAAAAACAAATGCCTTTATCATTTTAATATATGCTCATGTTTCAATGTAGTCTCGAAGAAACCAATGCAAATCCAAGAGTTTATATTTCACCAGGAACTAACACACACTCTCAAAAAAAAAAATAGACTAATACAGATGTTTTAGTCTACTAAAAGGCTCAAAAGGATCTCACAATGGTTATAAATGTCCACCAAGTAAATCACAATCAAATCTTAAATAACCATTCTTACCACTTGCCAAACACTTGAACAATTATGCTATGCCATTCTCCGAATCAGTCGAAATTAAAAACCCATTAGCTTGCAACAAAACTAGAAAAACTTTTTTTTTTTTTTCAATTTTAAAAACTGAATTTTTTTTTTTTTTTTAGTCAAATTAAGCTAATGGAATTTGCCTTCAAATCAATATCAGACATGAAAATTAAAATTTTGCATAAATTTTGACAGCACCTCCCCTAAAATATGGCATATCCAATTAGATTTTTTTCATTTTCTAAACCTGTTTCTTCACACAAATTAATTCCAGCATCACAACAATACATCAATCCAGCAATCAAGGCTTAAGCCTCTCCCCCACACTTATTACAAACATTGTCCTCAATGTTTCAAATATACTCAAACATATGGAAAGGAGAATTGAGCATAACTGCAATATGAAAGACTTAGAAAGAAACAACCTGGGTGTAAGACGACTTCTCACGTGCAATGCAGTAAGAGAGCGACAACGAGCTAGCTACTCTTGTGATAATGGTGATACCCACAGCAGCTCACAACAGCACATAGTAAAAGGAAGTAGCAGGACATAGCAATATCAGGTTACAGCAGCACATAGCAGCACGACGTAGCAGCAGCAGGACGTAACACAGGAGGTAACATGCATAAGAGACTCATCTTAATTATCGCACAGCCTCATTACAGTCTCTAGTATCTGCAAAAGAAAAACAAAAGGAACAAGCATAAAGAGAACTAAATGAGAAAAATAAACAATTAAAAGTGCTTGGGTTGCCTCCCAAGTAGCGCTTGTTTAGAGTCTATAGCTTGACTTCCATCAATTTCCGTTTAACCAGGATCAATCGAGGAGTTAGTCACTCCTTTAGTGTCGTCTTAGTGTCAAGGGAGACTTACCTTTTGTTTTGAATTCACCCTTTTTCCTCCATGAAAAACATTCCTTGATTGGAGGAAAAACTTTTCTTACCTTTGCTTTCTTAAGCTTAGGAGGAGTACCTGTTTTACTCAAACACACTTCAAGTAGATCATTAGTAGCATAGTTACATGTTTTTCTTAGTCATGTCTTCAATTATCTCAACTTGACAAACAAGATCACGTTGTGAATTGCTTTTAGAAGAATGAATATATTGAAGTGAACTTTCTCTTCACCAATTTCAAACGTTAAAATACCATTCTTAACATCTATAATAGCTCCAGCAGTAGCCAAAAAGGTCTACCTAAAATAATAGGCCTCCACATCCTCATCCATATCAAGAATAATAAAATCAACAGGAATAATAAATTTATCAACTTTAATTAGCACATTTTCTAGTATTCCTATTGGATATTTGATAGATCTATCAGCAAGTTGCAAAGAGACAGTGGTAGATTTTATATTATGCAATCCTAACTTCTTGCAAATAGATAAAGGCATAAGAGAGACACTTGCACCTAAATCACACAAGGCTTTAGAAAACTTAATATCACCTATAGTGCAAGGAATAGAAAACTTCCTGGGTCTTTCAGTTTAGGGGGAAGCTTTTTCTGAATCACAGCACTACATTCCTCACTCAAAGCAATGGTTTCATATTTTTCCAACTTCTTCTTTTTAGACATAATTTCCTTAAGAAACTTAGAATAAGAAGGAATTTGCATTAAAGCATCAATAAAAGGAATGTTAATATGTAATTGCTTAAACATTTTCAAGAATTTCTCAAATTCACTATCTAATTTAGTTTGTTTAAGTCTTTGTGGAAAAGGAATAGGGGGAACATAAGGTCTCAATGGGGGAAGGGTGTCAATTCAGGTTCTTTTTCAGCTTCATAATTCTCCTTCTCTTTTTCACTTTCATTGGCGACCTCATTTTCTTTAATCGTACTTTTTATGTACTTAACTCCTTACCATTTCTAAGAGTGACAGCGTTGCAGTTTGTTTAGGATTAACTTCAGTTTACTAGGCAAAGCTCCTTGACTTCTAGAATTGATGGCATTAGCTAACTGTCCAAGTTGAAGTTCTACATTTCTATTAGAAATAGCAATCTGATCAACTTTAGTTTCCAACTTTTCAATTCTTTCAGAAGTAGCATTAGCTAATTTTTCAATAGCTAGTTCCCAAGATGGTCTAATTTCTTGTTGGGGTTGTTTTTGATGGAAACCAGGTGGAATTTGTGAGTTAACATTAGATTTTGTTGTCCTTGATTCCTCCAAGAGAAATTAGGATGGTTTCTCCATCCAGGATTAAAGTATTGGGTAGTGGATCATTATTAGGTGGCTGTTAAAATTAGAAAAACAATTGAGCTTGTTCCACATTAATGCATTCATTGGTCAAATGAGCACCTCCACACAAATTACATGGCATAGTAGTAGACACAGAATTGACATTACTCATTTTAGTAAACAAATTAACTAAGTTGTCAACTTTTGCATTTAACATGTTAATTCCTTCTACTTCATACATACCACAGCATCATTCTTTGGTTTACCCCTATTATTAGACCAATGATAATTATTAGAAGCCATTTCTTCAAGTAACCTATTAGCTACTTCAGTAGTTTTACCCATTATTGCACCTCCTGCAGCAGCATCTATAGTGATTCTAACAGATTCATTCAGACCATTATAAAAAGTTTGCACTAGTAACCAATCAGGAACACCATGATGAGGACATTTACGTTGTAAATCTTTAAACCTTTCCCATGCTTCATATAAAGACTCCCCATCATATTGAGCAAAACTAGTTATATTATTTCAAACTTAGCAGTTTTTCCCGGAGGAAAATATTTACTAAGAAAAGCTTGAGATAATGTAGCCCATGTTGTAAAGAATTAGGTGGATTAGATTTTAACCACATTTTAGCTTTATCTTTAAGTGAAAAGGAAACAAACCAAGTCGAATAACATCGTCAGTCACTCCATTTAACTTAACAGTCGCATTTTCAAGAAAAGTTATTATATGTTCATTAGGGTCTTCATTATCTAGGCCACTAAATTGGTCTTGTTGAATTATTTGAATTAAAGCAGGGCGAAGCTCAAAATTATTAGCAGAAATAGTAGGTCTTACAATACTTGAAGGTGCTCCACTAGCATTCGGCATTGCGTAGTCACGTAGTGGCTTTTCGTTGTTGTTATCCCCCATTCTAATGGTTTATTGTCAGATTCTTCAGAGAAGATGTACTCCAAACAAAATATGGCAGCTCTTGTATTTGCTCCAACCTCTTCTGTTTCCTTAGTGCACGCTCTGTTTTTTCAATCTCCGGATCAAAAGAAACCAAAGCACGATTAGTACGTGGCATACACTAATAAATATCAGAATATTGAACTTAACTTAATAATTCTATAAGCACAAAGAGAGAAAAATCACCAAATATGCAGCAACTTCTACCTAAATAATAAAGAACACAACTACTAGTGATTCGACAAAGAAACTAGTTAATAAAAAAAAATTAATACTAATAACTCAAGAACACAAAGATAGCTCTAACAAAATGTTTATGAGAGGAAATAAAAAAAACAAATTTATAAAGAAAAATAAAACAAGTGCTAACAAGAAATTAAAGTCTAAACTAATATTAAAAATCCCTCTAGTATGATAGTGAACTAAGCTAAATTAATATAAACTACTATTAATTCTAACACTACTGGGTAAGAATCAAATATGAGAAACAGTTCCAGGACTTAGATTTCACCAATTACTTTCTACAATGAAATTAAACTAATTGTTGGGTTAAAGACTATTATATTGCAATGATCGAATTTCCTAATTTATATTATCTCCTCTTCCAAGGTAGAAAACGTATATTTATAATAACTTTACGCCTACTTCCGTGGTCGTAAACATTACCATAAACTCATTACGAACAAGAAATTCATGTAAACAAGCACCCCAAGTGTATAACTATTCCTAAAATTATACTACTTGACGTTTGATAATTCCACGAACTAATATTGAAAGTTCACTCCCGCTACTAATCCAATACCTTAAACATATAATCAACTGGCCAAATCAATTATACGAAATCAAACCAAAATTATCAAATTGCAAATGAAATAAACAAACCCCAACAACTAATTCAATTCATTGACAGAATTTAAATGACTACATCTAGCCCTAGAACAAAGAAATTTAGCAATACATATCTAAATTAATCCAATTGTATAACGATGAACAATTAAAATTTGACATAATAATTAAACAAAGATTAACAATTGAAAAATTAGAGGAAAGAAAACAGAAGAAACTCCCGAAACAGATGAATTCTCGTCGCCTCTGTTCTGCGTGCTGCGTTCTTCGTCTTCTATTGTGCTGCTGTCTTTCGTCCTTTTGTTCCCCGTCCGGTGTCGTTCTTTTCCTTCTTCGTCCCCTCTTTTTCTTTAGTCTTAGGTTTCACTTTTTATTCCTGCTTCCTTCGTGCGTGGTTTTTTTTATTTCAATAATGGGTTTTGGCCCATTTTCTTTTTCTCCTTTTACTTTCATTCTTTTGTTTCTCTTTTTCTTCTTCTCATTTTCCTACAAATAATTTAATAAAGTAATAAACACTTAAGCTCCAAAATAAATTATTTGCATAATAAACAAATACTACTATTATAAATATTAGATAAATCAAATTAGCATGTATAAGTAGTATTAAAATCAAGCAAGTGATTTCTTAAGCGTATTTTTCATATTTTAAATCAACTTTGTAACTCAAGTAACTTAACTGTTAAAATATTAAAATACGAGAAGAAAACATATTATAAGTCTCAAAACTTATACTAAAATGCAATATAACAGACAGAAATCATATATAAAATAGAGACTTATCAATAGTATCTTGTCTTTAATTGATATTTCTGTCGCAAAGACCAACATGAGTATTATAGTGTAGTTGGTTAGTGCATTAGCATATCAAATGAGAGGTCATGGGTTCTTGAAACAAACAGTTTTATTGCTTAATGTCTCATTTGATTGTGTGGAGGAGGGGAGAGTACATGTGGCAGCATGACATTTATTTGTGTGTGTGTGTGTATATATATATATGTATATATATATATATATATATATATATATATATATATATATATATATATATATATATATATATATATAGGGGCAAGATCACATGAGAATGCTCCTTACATGAGAAATGAGAATGAATCTCAACCACACGATTGGTTTAGAGTTACAACACTTATTCATTAGAGTTATATTCCTCTAAAAAAGTTTGAATTCAAAAAAAAATTATTTTTTTTGAATTTTTTTTTTCAAATATTTTGTTTTTGGAGTTACATCACTTTTTCATTAGAATTACATCACTTATTCATAAGAGTTATAGCGTGTAAAATTCATTCTCATTTCTCATATAAGTATGCATTCTCATATGAACTCACTTCTATATATTATATATTATATATAATATATATTATATATATATATATATTATAATAGAGAGAGAGAGAGAGAGAGAGAGAGAGAGAGAGAGAGAGCCCATTTAGGGCAGTGTTTGGCCGTTTGGGCTTAGCTAGGCTAGAGGTCACCTAACAATAATTTACTCTCTCCGTCCCAAAATATAGTTCTTGTTTCCATTTTAGGTGTCCCAAAATGTAGCTTGTTTCCATTTTAGTTGTCCCAAAATATAGTTCTTGGTTTCTAAATTTAGTTCCACATTTTCTGTAATTTGCCTAGAAAAATTGTACCCATCATTTATTTGCTTCTTGAAATTAGTTTTTTGCTTTGATTATTCAACCAAATGTTTACAGTCTTGAAATTAGTTCTACTTACCTTAATTTCCATGAAAAAATCGGATAAGGAACTATATTTTCAAAGCATGAATTATGCACTAGGGTGCACAATACTCATTGTACACCCAAAAAGAACATATTATTTATATAAAAGAACACAAACTTTTTTCAACAATTTTTTTTACTTCAAAAGAGAACACGTACGTGACTTAAAATTAAAGAACGTGTAAATTTATATTTATAAAAGAACAAAGGTTATAATGAAAAGAACATATAGCAAATGGACATTTACACTTAGAGCACAACCAATGGTTGCCATAAAATTTGTGGTCATTAATTAATTTATTACTTTCTCACTCTTTCACCTACTCCACCATTTTTTCTCTCTCCTTCATTTCCTTCTTTGCTCCTCTTTTTCTTGGTCCATCATGAAGAGCTGGGCATCAATAACTTGACCAACTTTTTTTCTCTCTCCTAATAAACTATTATACTCGCTCTCCTCATAACCCACAAAGAGGGCAACCATTGGGAGCACTCTTAAGGTAAAAGAACATATACCTTTTAAATTTAAATTTGAAAAAGGAATCTTTAGTTGCAAAATTTAAACAAGCAAATAACAATAATTTGCGCTATATTTTGGGACAGAGGGAGTAGTAGTAAAGTCTTTTAATTATTAATTTTTTTTATCCTTTTTAATTTGAATTTTGATTAATCTAAATTTTCTTTGGAGCTCATGTAAGCTTAAGATTCTTATAGTTTTGTTACAGTTCCTTTACAATGGCAAAACTCTCCGCCCATGGGATTGGATTGTTATGGGTTTAACTCTAAGAGCTCTATTTATTGTAAATTTTATTTTGGAACAATTCTATTATTAGCAAGAATTAGGGAGCACTTTTAGTTGTGGTATCATGCTACATAAAGTAGATTCTTGTTTTAGAAAGTGTTTGACTTAGGTTCCGTTGGGTAGGACGGTAGCCTGTAGGAGGTAAAATATTTTCTTAGGAATAACTGTTTTATTCTATTTTCAATTTTATATTGTTTGGTTTGCAAAGGAGTATAAAATCATTTTCCTTAAGAATTAAATTACTCTTTCAATGATCAAAAATCATTTTTCCTTTAGGGAAAACTGTTTTTCTTCCTTTTCCTTATCTCTCTTATACACTCCTCTCACTACCTCCTTACTTACCCTTTCATTTTCCTTCTGTTTATTTTTATTTTTTATTTTTTTTATTATACATGAACCAACAATAGAAAACTAATTTTGGAATTGTGTTTCCATTATTAAATGTTTTCCATGAAAATCATTTTATGCTGAAAATGTTGTACATCCAACCAAAAAACGGAGCCTACATGGCGTTCGCATTAAATGGAGTATAGTACTACTAACTAGAGCGGTCACGTTCCTTGCATTCTTAGTTCCAATTTGCTGAAAATTTTGTACTTTGAGATTTGTCTATTTGGTTCGAAAAAACTTTTTGACTTTGATATTTTGAGTGCATTATAGTGTAACATAAGCGACGGTTTAAGAGGTGAGTGATAACCAACAATCAGAATAACTATATGTTCCTTGGAACTAAGGATAAGAGTTAGCTCAAGTGGGTAGAGCGCTCACCCTTAACCCCTGAAGTCAGGGGGTTCGATCCTTACCCTCAGTATTATGTTGAGGTATTTCCTTAACATGCCTTACTAGTCAATGTATTGGTGTTTTCTACAGGCTAGTAGCCTTGTAGGGGTTAGCCCTTGGATTGACTTAATTTCCTAATAATAGTAAAAAAATATGTTCCTTGGAACTTGATAAGTTTTCAATGAAACTTAAGTTGAGGCTTAAGGTAATAATATGTTGATAATCCATTTGTTTGGCTTTTACATTGTGAACAGTTTCGCTTAATATTGCAAAAGGTTGTGATTACTTATTCTTGATTGGGCTTTGAAAAATTTCCGCGTTGAAATATCTCTCATATTCTATTTTGTTTTCATGGGAAAATCTATATCCGATCGCGGAATATCGGAATTGTCGGGTCTCTTCGTACTGCGGCTACCGTAACTGTCGGGCCTCTCCTGTTGCCTCATCGACAAGGGTGGAATGTTCCACGACTATATTTTCTTTTCAATCCTGCGACGGTTCGTGCTATCCGGCGGGGTTTAGAGATGCCGCGGCTAACTAATCCTCCCGACATTCCTTTTTGGCCTCTCACAAATTCTGGTAAATATACAACCAAATCTAGATACTATTTTCTTTCTCGACAAACTGAAATCTGTAGCATGACCCCCCCTCTGGTTTCGAAAATTTTTCGTATTCTATGGGGCCTGCGCATCATGCCTAAATGAAAAATTTTTCTCTGGAAACTATGGCACAACAGTTTAGCAACGGTTGCTAATCTTTCGTCTCGGGGCATGTCCGTCTCGGATGGATGTCCATGTTGCGCTATGGAACCTAAGACTTGCCAACATCTCTTTAGGTTGTGTCCCCTTGCTACTGCTGCTTGGCGGACAAGCCAGTTGGGTATTATTTCCAACTCAGTCACTTATGTGTCTTTCAAAGACTGGCTTATTGCATAGGTTTTTTACTTTTACCGAATGGATGGGTATTCTGGGGATCGTCTACCTATTTTTGTTGCCACACTATGGGCTATCTGGCAGTGCCGGAATAATTTGGTTTTCAACAGTATCACACCGGATAGTGAAATTCTACGCTCTCTTACGTACAAGTCATGCAGCAACATGTCACTTTTCTTGGAAGCCCCTTACCCTGCCCTCGGGTTTTGGAAGAAGGTCCGGGGCCACCAGGGTTCCTCATGGCACATTTTGGGTCTTCATTTTGCGGGGTTCCCCAGCTACATATCCAAGTGGATGGTTCATGGACCGATACCTCACCTTTGGCGGGTATTGCCTGGGTGGCTGAAAGGGTCAGTACTAACACTAGGGAAGGGGAGGGTACTTGCATTCATGCCGACTCCGCGACTGCTCGCTGAAGCTATGGCTTGTCTCAGGGCCTTGGTTTGGGCACATGGCCAAGGCTATCATGAAATAGCAGTACATACTGATTCTGAGATTTTGGCACGAAGCTTACTTAACCCGATGACACAACCAATATCGATTACATGGACACTCCACGACATTCGTCACTGGGCCGGAAATTTCAATGGTGTCGGATCACAAAGGTTACTCGTTCACAGGTTCAGCTGGCACATGCTCTAGCTACTCGGGCCAGGCAGGGGCAACTTCCGCTTGTCCAACTTTAATTGCTTAGTTTTTTATCTTTCTTGTACGTTTTCTCGATGTCCCAAAAAAAAAAATCTATATCCAAAATTTGCTCATATAATTGTTGTTTTATAGTCATTCATTTAACCAACACTATTGATGATTAAGGTTGAGTGAGTTTTTTTTTTCGAAAGAGAAATTTCATTAATTGAAGGCCAAACGACATCTACAATAGATATTAAAGAAAAACAAGATACAATCAAACAAGGTTAAATAAAATTCGTCTTCGAAAAAACTACAATGAACCAAATCGAGCAATATAACGCAACCCTCTTGTATATGCCGAATCAAACAGCTATTGATGAGGAAGTATATCATTCTGACATAGTTTGGGAAGAACAATCTTGATCGAGCCATGTTTACCGCATCCGAGATTCCAATACCTTCATATTGAGTCTCGAACTTCAACCAATGAGAACAATTTCTCATACCTAAAAACAAAAAAAAAAAACCATACTCACAAAGTCACAACTCCCATAGGGGAGAAGGAGATCTCCACAACAGAGAGTACTAAAAAATCCCAAAAAGAGATAGTAATTTATTCAACAAAAATAAAACTGAAAATAAAAGAGGGAGAGGGGCTTACCATGAATGAAAACATCCATGGCAGCTCCCTAACTGATGAAGAAAGGGTAAAGGAGGCTTGGGTTTAGAGAGAAAGAAAGAGAGAGAGAGAGGGGGGGGGGGGGAAGAAGATTAAGGTTGAGTGAGTTTTATTACTTCTCCGTACATTACAACTAAGAAGCATTCGCAAATTATAATATCAACCCTATGAGGCATGTGTCAAATGATCACCACATGTATATATAGAATCAGCTTATTTGAATAATGTTTTAGTCTATGTTCAGTTCACCTTATTTTTGCTTATTTCAGATCTAATCAGATCAGACAAGAAAAAATAAGTTCTGATCAGATCAGACCAGATCAGATCAGACCAAATCAGATCAGTTCAGATCAGGTCATGCTTATATTTAAAAACTCATTATTACTATTAAATATCTTTCATTAAATATTAGTAAAAATTATACTAATTGAATATTAATAAATACTCATTGAGACGAATCAAATAAGACCCCACATGACTATAGTTTTTCTTATATATTGAGAAAAATCTAAAAGATTCTCTCTAATTGTGAATAGTGTCAAGATTCTAAGTGAGAAAGATAAAAAAAATACAAAGGGAGTATTATTATTTACTAGTACATTTGTTCAAAAGGATTATTATTGTTGTTGTTGTACTTATTAATTATTAATATTGGTAAGTATTATTAATCTTGTTGTTACCATTATACATGTCATTGTTATCATTATATTAAGTTATTTTGTTGTTATTAAATAATAGAAAATTAAAAGCCACGTGTTAAGAACATAAGATTGACGTAAAAATAAGAAATATATATAATATGATAGCTCAAATCTATGACAATAAAACTACTAAGTTCGGATTACATTTCAAAATAAGCTAAGTGTGAGATACAAATTATAAATTTAGATCCGGTACACCTCTTCCTACCGAATTCCAAATCTCTCTAGCTATTTGAAGTTGCACGCTATTTATTTCTTTTATGCGCAAGTCATAGTTGTTTGTATATCTTATTTTATTTTATATGAAAAAAAAAGTTGAGTCTGCCGACTTCTCAAGTGTGAAACATTTTTTTTAAGGGAAAGTGTGAAACATTGTATAAGTGCTCTTATAAATTAATGACTTGAGTTATATAATTATTTTTAGTAATAATAATAATTAATATTATTAAAATTATTGTTGTTCTTATAATAATATAATAATAATAATTATTATTAATAATAAAAGTTGTGTAAAAGTTGTAATAGAAATAAAATGATAATAATAGTAATACTATAAAGAAGATCTTATAATGTATTGCATAATAATGAATTACAAAGTAATAATATAATAGCAATAATTTTTTTTACAAAAGATAAGATCTTGTAAATCAAATCAGATCAGACTAGATCAGATCAGATCAGATCAGATTAGATCAGATCGAATCAGAAAAAATAAGTTCAGATCAGAAAAAATAAGTTCAGATAAGATAAGTTCAGATCAGAAAATTTCAAGTGAACTAAACATAGCCTAATCATTGAAAAATAGTTTTGTAGCAAGATTTATACTATTATTTCGAAGCCTGACTTAAGTATGTATTGATTTTATTAGACATAAAACATTTGGAAAGAAAGGAGTATTTGTATCGTTATATCTTTAAAAAATACATTAAAATCTCATCTAAGATTGTAACTTTTTAGAAATAATTTGATATGAGTTTGATTATTGAAAATGATTCCTTACCCTATAAAAAGGAATAAGTTGTAACTAATTCAATCTAATGTCGAGAATTCGAATTTAACTTTTAATTCTCCAAAAGGTAATCAGCGCAAAGGTTATGTTTGAAGTTAAACACCAACCTTGTCTAGGCTAGTGGGCAATTGGGCATGTTAGAGAAAAGCTACCAACTCCTAACGACAAAATAATTGAAGTCTGATTTGTGGAAGGCATGAAGATGAGATTAAAAAAGGATTTTCTTTTGGAACCTTTACAAGATTTGGAATAGATTAAGAATTATGATTTCTACTTTAGCACCAAAACAGATAATGATTTCACCTGGTAAATAGTACTAAGTTTAGCGTGCTAATCCAAAAGGCTGCACTTTATTTGTTTTGTTTTGTTGTTTTCGTAAGGGTGACCCCGGGTTAACTCTAAGCTAGAGGTGTCAAAAACTGGGCCGACCCACGGGTGAACCCGCATGCGACCCAGACCCAACCTGTTCCGAGCCGAGAGTGGTCGGTTGGAAAGCCGACCCATTCCGACCCAGCATTCACCCGTGCCCAGTTTAACCCGTGGAATTAGTAACCCAACCTGAGTTGGGCCGACATAGTTTTACCCGTACCCAGTTGCACCCGTGAATAACGACCCAGACCCAACCTGTTTCCGACCCAAAATAACCCGCACCCAACTTCACCCGCCAATGACCCAGTTAAACCCACCCAGTTACCACCCAACCCAGTTGTGACCCAACCCAGCTATCACCGACCCAGTTGTGACCCAACCCAGCTATCACCGACCCAGTTGTGACCCAACCCAGCTATCACCGACCCAATTTCAACCCAACTAAACCCGACCCAACACCATTCCGACCCAAGTAAACTCGACCCAACACCATTTATTTGTTTTTGGGGTGCAAGACCGAAGACGTATAAGATTACCATTTATTTGAAGTTTTATCTTTCTTTCATTTTTAAATATCGATGGAGCACATTTTTTCTGACAAGTACATTAATCTTTGTAGTACTCGATTAGATGGAGATGGAACACATAATTTCTGTTGTTAGACATGCATTTAAGCCATGGCTTCCGTACAGTCGTACACCATAGGGCATAGGGCCATAGGGTATCTTAATTTTTAACCTCCAACTTTTTTTTTGATTTATGTAAATAGTTGAATTGTATTAATCATTATGTACAATGCCATATGTTTGGGCTTATTTCCAAGGTTAAACCAGCAAAGGGTCACTACAAGAAAAATTGTCATTTACGACCAGATTTCTAGTCGCAAAAAGCTCAAATCTGGTCGTAAAAAGTCTTTAACGACTAGAAACGCGTGTGGTGACTGTGGTCGTAAAAGGCTTGGACGTATATAACTTTACAACAAGTTTCACTTTCTCGTCGTAATTGTTCTTTTGCGACCAGATTTAGATCTCGTCATAATTGGTTGTCATCTACGACCAGTTTTCTAGTCGCAAATATTATTAAAAAAATAAAAAAAAATAGAAAATACACATAGTTGCTAATTTCAAGTATTTACAATTTAATGTTAAGCAAATAAACAACATTGTCATAAAAAAATATAATAAACAACATTAAATTAATAAACTATATTTTTATTAAAAATTTTGATGAATTTGGTACAAGAAATCAAAAGAAATAATAAAATCTAAAAACTTAAATTTATACACAAACTTAAATTAACAAAATAAATTGTTGATCTGCCCCCAACCAGCCACCGCCGCCGACAAGCCCTACCACCGCCCAAGCACCTGCAGCCGCCACCACTGCCTAGATAAACACCCCACCACCGCCCAGCATCTTCATCTTCATCAGAATAAATAAAAGAAATTAGATCAAAATCCAAACAAAACAAATAAAATATGGAAAACTAAACAAATATATACAGAAAGCTTTTGCGTGTTTTCCTAATTACTCCCTCTGTCCCCTGTTAATTCCGAAACTTTCTATATCCAGCATTCCACTAAAAGATTAACCTCCCTTCCAAACACCTCGAACCCAAACCCTTTCAAGCCCCTCGAACCAGAACCCTTTGAAACCCAACCCCAGACCCCTCGAACCCAAAACCCTTTCAAACCAAACCCCCAACCACCGGTATCAACCTCCCTTCCAAACCCCCGAAGCGAACCCGAACCCCACCCAAACCCCTAACCACCGAAAAAAAACCCAAAAAACAGCAACCACTAAAAGATTAAAAAATCGAAAATGATTCAAACCTTTCGGACCTAATAACGTTTGATCTTATTGAATTCGAAGCACTACACCGCTCCGCTGCACCAAACCGCCACGTCGCCGCACCACAGCACCGCGCCGCCACACCAAACAAAGTCCACTAAATGAAGAAAAATGAAATATAAAATGAAAATGGTGAAGAAAAATGAAAATGGTAAATGAAAATGATAAATAAAATCAAAATGAGAAACAGTGAGAGAGGAGAGAGATGAGTGGATGAGAGAATCAGAGAGGATAGAGATGAGAGAATGAGAGAGGATAGAGATGAGAGAATGAGAGAGGAGAGAGAGTAGAGTCTCGGTGAGGTGAGGTGAGATGAGTGTGTAGGTCAAATTTCAATATTGTAAACCGGGAAAGAATCCCGCTATTATTTTCGGTGAAATTTTGATCTCAGCCGTTGGATTTAGAGTGAATGGTTGAGATTTTAGAGTAAAGAGTATAGGGGTTCTAAGGTTACTAGGTTAGAGAATAAAGAAATGAAGGGTTTAGATTTGATATTGGTTAATTAATGGTCTCAATTCATGATCCTTGATTTGTTTTTTTTGACCAATGAGCATTAAGAGTGATCAAGCATATGGATTTCAAAATATCAATGGTTGGATTTTTATCATTCTCAAATCAATGGCTAAGGTTAAATATTCTATTTTCTAATTTCTAAATTTATAATTCTATACTTCTAGTATTGATTTGATAAGCAATTAGTAATCTACTCAAATTCCTAAACTATTATTAATAATATAAATTAATAAAAATTATAAACTTTAGAAGTTTAATTATTATTTTTAATTTCAAACATGTTGATTCATGTAAATATGATTATGAATGACGTGAAACTTAAGGCAAAGTTGTAGTTTAGTAACTTTAAAAATTAGTAGTGTTATTATAACTTAATAGAAATTATAAACTTTCAAAATTAAATTAGTATTATTGATTTTTAAGAAATTATTATTCTAAATTTATAAATTAGAAATATGTGAACATGTTACATGCGGTGATTAGGGATTAATTTAATGCTAACATGTAAGATGTGACACAATAACAGTTACTACTACTACTACTTGTATAGGTCTTACATTAATACTTAAGTTATTGGTTATAAACTTATATTAATATATGGTTATTTCTTCTATTAAGGTATATTTCTTATAACCTTACTTATACAATTATTTACTATTACTCAGCTATAATTTGATTGTATTCAGTTAAGTGAGCTTATATAAGTTATAACAAGCCTTAATCAGTACTAGACCTCAGCTTATAGTATACTACATATACGAATTTTCGCTTTTCATATCAGTATCTTACTGATAAGCAATAAGGTTTACTACGACATAGTAACAATAATTAACTACTTGTTTCAATTCAATTAGATGATTTGGGTTTCGAAATGAATTTAACTTAAAGACGATTACCTTAGATAGAGTATTGTTATCTTCTATTAAGTTAATTACTTAACTTACATTGATACATTTGTTGATATTATCCAAATCCATTATCTTAAACGAACTTACGCCGTCTTGAATTAGCTAATCGACTTACATCGATACATCGATCTAATCCAATATTAACTTGTTTCAATTCAAATTAGATGTTTTGAGTTTCAATATGAATTTAACTTAAAGACGATTAACTTAAATGAAACATTGTTATATTGAACCAATCTACTGAGTTATACGATTAACTTAGAGACGATTAACTTAAAAAAACATAGTCACATTTACATGAAATTCGATCATGTTCATCCTCTACTAACATAGTGTTTGATTATGTATCATTTTCATATGATATATTGACATATTCGATTAAGTGATAAGTGATTAACGTTGATCATTGTTAATTGTTAGTTGTTACTTGTTAGATGTTAGTTGTTACTTGTTACTTGAATACTTATGCAATCATCAATAAGAATAACTAATAGTAACTGAGTCATACTTGAGAGTGAGTAAGTCACTAACTAACAAAATGTTTAAGTTTAATAGTCTATTAACCCTAACACTATAAGTCTATAATCAATAATCCTTATGGTTGTTAGTTGTTAGTTGTTAGTTGTTACTCACTTACTTGTTAGATGTTAGTTGTTACTTGTTACTTGAATACATATGCAATCATGAATGAGAATAACTAAATAAGTAAATAACTAATGAGTGATACTTAGTAACTTAGGCAATAGGCCAATTACCAATAGCCAATAATGGTGAATGGCCCAATAATATAAGATTATAAGTATAACTTATAAGTTATAAGTCTTACTTTAGTAACATTTCAAATTAGTAATATAAGTATCAAATATTAATGATTCAATGTATTATTAAAAAATTCACAATAATGACTCAATCACAATTCACAATATCAGTATAATTACAGATTACTATAATATACCACTATAAGTATAAAGTATAATGACTATAATCTATACCACAATATCACAATACGTCAATACCACATCCACATGTTATAAGTTTATAACAATCTCGACCCAAATCAATACGCCACGGAGCCGCCGGTTCGATATTTAGTCGTTCCAAGTAATTCCGACCCAAGTTATTCCGATATCGATTTCTTTCGACCCAAGTAGCCCGAAACCGATTTATTCCGACCCAAGTAATTCCGAAAGCCGTATTATTCCAACCCAAGTTATTCCGATATCGATTTTTTCCGACTCAAGTAACCCGAAAGCCGATTTCTTCCGACCCAAGTAATTCCGAAACCCGATTTCTTTCGACCCAAGTTATTCCGATTTGATTTCTTCCGACCCACGTAACCCGAAAACCGATTTCTTCCGACCCAAGTAATTCCGAAAGCCGAATTATTCCGACCCAAGTTATTCCGATATCGATTTCTTCCGACCCAAGTAACCCGAAAGCCGGTTTCTTCCGACCCAAGTAATTCCGAAACCCGATTTCTTCCGACCCAAGTCATTCCGAAAGCCGATTTCTTCCGACCCAAGTTATTCCGAAAGCCGATTTCTTCCGACCCAAGTCATTCCGAAAGCCGATTTGGACCGACTTCACCTTATTTTATTCCGACCCAAATTCACCCAACCCAGATACCGGCCGACCCAGTCTCACCCGACCCATTTTCGACCCAGTTCCGAGATCCTCTCACCCAGTTTCACCCGACCCAAGTTCACCCGACCCACCCAGTTCCGACCCATGACACGGTGTCACCCAGATTATTCCGACCCAAATCATTCCGTCCCAGCTTGGGTCAACCCAAACCCAGCCAGTGACCCAGATTGACACCTCTACTCTAAGCTCGTTATTTGACTTATTTCCACCATTTATACTTCGACTTTATAATATTCACATACTCTATATTAATTATATTTTTGTTTTTACTAATATAATAAATATAAATATTATCGAATTCTTCTCAATCTAAATTTACAAAAATCGACTTTTCATAATTTTTACTAATTATCAAAGTTGTGTATTATCAATATATTATAAAAGTTAAAATGAAACAATTAAAGAAAGAGAGTATATCAATAGGGACTAAAAGCCTCCTACAAGACTAAGGCTGTGTTTAGTTCACCTCAAATTTTCTGATCTGAACTTATTTTTTCTAATCTGATCTAATATGATATGATTTACAAGATCTTATCTTTTATAAAATATATTATTACTATTATATTATCACTTTGTAATTCATTATTATACAATACATTACAAGATCTTATTTATAGTATTACTATCATTATCATTTTATTTCTATCATAACTTTTACACAACTTTTATTAATAATAATAATAATTATTATTATCATTATTATAACAACAACAACAATAATTATAATCATAATAATAATAATAATTACTAAAAATTTTTGTATAACCCAAGTCATTAATTTATAAGACCAGTTCTAAAATGTTTCACACTTTCCCTTAAAAAAAATGTTTCACACTTGAGAAGCCGACATACTCAACTCATTTTTTTTCATATAAAATAAAATAAGATATACAAACAACTATGAAACTTTACCTAAGTACTACTACTAATTTCTCTTTTACTACTATTGGATATGGTGTAACTTCAAATACCTAGAGAGATTTGAAATTCGGTAGGAAGAGGTATACCGGATCTAAATTTATAATTTGTATCTAGCACTTAGCTTATTTTGAAATGTAATCCGAACTTAGTAGTTTCGTTGTCATGAATTTGAGCTATCATATTTTTATATATTTCTTATTTTTGCGTCAATCTTATGTTCTTACACTAGGGGAAAAAAAAGGAAGGGCTGCGGAGGAAGGGCTGCGCTTTTTCTAAAAGCGCAGCCCTACTAGTGAAGGGCTGCACTTTTGTACAAAAGCGCAGCCCTACACAACAGAAGGGCTGCGCTTTTTTATAAAAGCGCAGCCCTTCACTCAGTAGGGCTGCGCTTTTAGAAAAAGCGCAGCCCTTCTTACTTCAGAAGGGGTGCGCTTTTTCTAAAAGCCCAGCCCTACTAAGTGAAGGGCTGCGCTTTTATAAAAGGCGCAGTCCTTCTAACTAAGTAGGGCTGCGCTTTTGAAGAAAAGCGCAGCCCTTCTAAAAAAAAATTTGAAAAATTCAAGTTCGCGGGCTTCAAATATCAAGCGGGATTCGTCAAATATATCCCTCATTCTTCTCTCTCCTCTCTCACGTCCCTCATTATTCCTTTTCCTCCTTCTCTCACATCCCTCCTCCCTCTCCTCCTTCTCTCTAATCCTCTCAAAAACTCCCAGAAATGTTGCGACAAAAATGCTGAAATGATTTGCACGAATCATGCCGACGGAGTCCGATTGCCTATTGTGATACCTTTTCGGAAGCGGAACGAGCCAACGAGTCAAACTCATTGCTAAGCTGTGATGTTTAGGCTTTTTAAGCCAACCGAGTTCGTTTAAGCCTCCAAATAGGCATTTTAAGTTTTTCCGAAATTTTTTTTCCCTTAAATTATGTATTAGGGTTTTGTTTTATGTATTAGGTTAATGTTTGGAGGTATTTCTTGTATTTTCAGATCTATAATGTTCTTGTATACTTCTCTGTGTTTATATATTTTGATTAATGTTCTTGTATACTTCTCTTTGTTTTGATTAATGTTCTTGTATACTTCTCTTTGTTTATTTTGATTAATGTTCTTGTATACTTCTCTTTGTATATAATTTCTTGTATTTTCATCTTTGTTTTGATTAATGTTCTTGTATACTTCTTGTATACTTCTCTTTGTATATTAGTTTTTATTCCTTTTTTTCATTTTCGTTTCATTCTTTTTTTTGTTTTGGGTTTAGTATTTTCGTTTCGTTTCTCTTCTCTCCTGTTTAATTTCAGAAAATGTGAGATTATGAGTAAAAAAATGTCAAAATTTTTTTTTTTTTTTTTTGGTAGGAAGGGCTGCGCTAGTTAGGAAAAACCGCAGCCCTTCTAGCTCAGAAGGGCTGCGCTTTTTCCTAACTAGCGCAGCCCTTCTGGGCTAGAAGGGCTGCACTTTTTCCTAACTAGCGCAGCCCTTCTAGCTTAAGGGCTGCGCTTTTCTTGCGCAGTCCTACTTAAAAAGTGAAGGGCTGCTACTGAAAGGGTTGCTGTCAAAAAGCGCAGCCCTACAGGCCTTTTTCAGCGCAGCCCTTCTTCATTTTTCCACTAGTGTTAACACGTGGCTTTTAATTTTCTATTATGTAATAACAACAAAATAACTTAAAATAATGATAACAATGACATTTATAATGATAACAACGAGATTAATAATAATTATCAATATTAATAATTAATAAGTACAACAACAACAATAATCCTTTTGAACAAATGTACTAGTAAACAATAGTATTAATCGTAATAATGAGTTTTTAAATATAAGCATGATCTGATCTGATCTGAACTTATTTTTTCTGGTTTGACCTGATCTGAACTTATTTATTTTGATATGATATGATTTGAACTTATTTTTTGTGATCTGATCTGAATAGATCTGAAACAAGCAAAAATAAGGTGAAGTGAACATAGCCTAAGAACATGTTCTGGTATGTAATAAGCGATGTGGGGTGAGCTTGTATCTCCACGCCAGTTAATTTGGTTTTATATCATGCAATACATAACACGTAAACTAACCTCGAGGGTTGATGCGGGAAAAGCGCCTCTCATGCCTAAGCCAGTAAAGTAAAAGCCGGTAACTTAGATCATGTGGTATTTATAGTGGTTGGAAGTGTCCCAAGCTATGTAGGATACTTCTCCTATTAGCAAGATGAAAATCTAACTTGTCTTTATACTTATCTTTAGGCTCATAAGTCTTGTAGGATAACAATAGATTAGACCCAAACTCATTGCTGATGGGCCAGGCGAAGAACATCGGCAAGGTCCCTGATAGAGACCAGTATTCCTATAGTACTGGCTTCATGAATATTCTCTTTCTGGATCTACAGAGATATCACGGTAGTTTGACCACGGCGGTCTTGTATGATCTAACTGAATCGGTGTGAAACTTAAACAACACCCATACAAAATGTTTAGTTCAGCATTTTTCGAATTCTAACTGGTGCAAGTGAGGTGCTTTTTAAGTTGAACAAATTGAGTGGTGAATTAAAAATTGGAGTAAGGAGGAGCTTGGCAGCATAACACAACAATAGTTAAAGGGGAAAAGAATGAAATTAGTTCAACAAAACAACGCACAATCGACTAAAAAACAATGTATTGAGTAGGCTGACAAAAGTTGAACCAATTCAATAACCCGACTTGAACCTAACCTAATCCGAAATAAGCGGGTTAGTGTTTAGGATTTTTGACCCATTTAAGTAAATGTATTGACATGATTAACCCATTTAGTTAAACGGGTTAGGTTCAGGTTGCCATTTTCGATCCGAAAATGAGCTGCTTTGACCTTATTAACTTATATATATTGAAAAAGCTCGAAAAAATATATTGGTAAATCTAAAATTGGCTAAAAAAAAGTAAAATATTGTTAAAATATGTCATTATTATTTTAATAAATGGTGAACATGCATACTTTTAAGGAAAAATTGTTTTAAATAAGTCAACCTTTCCGCGATCTTCCCATTTTAAGTCTAACTTTCGATTATCCCTGATTGAGTTAGGCTTGTATTTCTGTTTTCTTCTATTGAGTTTTAAACTGTTTGTGACTTGTTTAGTAGGTTACTTATGATACGTGTTACAATGTCCCTTCTTCTAAAACAGGCCGGGGGGGGGGGGGGGGATTGTAACACGTATCATAACTAACCTACTCAACAAGTCACAAACAGGCTAAAACTCCAAAGAAGAAAACAGACATACAAGCCTAACCCAACCACGGATAATCAAGAGGTAGACTTAAAATGAGAAGACCGCGTAAAGGTTGACTTATTTAAAATATTTTTTTCCTACTTTTAATATTGAGCTTGCTCATTTAGCTTTTTAAGAAAATAACTAGTATTTAGGCCCGGATGATGCCCCGGGGTTTCTCGGTGCTACAATTTAGTAGTAGTTAAATAAGTCATTTCATTCATTATATGGATTTCAAAAGTTCTCCATTCATATATCCTCATTAATTTTGATTAAATAAACAATAATATTATGGTGGAGTGATGGTTATATTGATCTCTTTCTTTCATACTTGAGGTTGTGGGTTCAATCTTCACGTTAACAATGCTTCTTTAATTTTTTTTTACTATATGAGAAAGACGTGGATAAAATGTTATTGAATGAGGAATGGTGACACGTGGCATATGTACATTCTTAGGAACACTTATTGATATATTAGTATAAATTATTTTTCAATATAACAATAATAATTATTAAATGGGTTAAACGGGAAGCCCATTTATTAAGTAGTCGGTCTAGGATTGAGTTTTTCAACCTGTTTATTGAAATGGGTTAGGTTTGAGTTGAGGGATCATTGACCCATTTATTGTCGATCCGAACACGAACCCGACCTGATTGCCCGCCCTAGTAACCATAGAAAATTAATGAAAGAGATTGATGAGCTTTTACAACATTAGGTGATTTACTGGCGATAAAGATCCCAAGTTACTTATCTAAATGAGGGAGACCGCAATACTAGATTTTCCCATCTTCGGGCCTCTCTTCGGAAGCTGGCATAATCTCAAGTGGTGCATAACAATACTGGAGTTTATTGGCAATGCTCTGATAGCATTATTCTTCCATTATACTCATTTCAAAGTCACTACTCATTAGATCAGCAAATTCCTTGCATAGAGATCCATTAGTAGCACCAAATATTATATCATCAACATGAATCTACACTACCAGAATGTTTGTTCCTTTAGATCGAAGGAACAGGGTCCTATCAACTTTACCTCTAATAAACTCATGTGAAAGTAAAATTTTTGAAAGTCTTTCATACCAAGATCTAGGAGCTTATTTCAGCCCATAAAAAGCTTTATCTAACTTATAGACTTGGTTTGGAAGATTAGGATTTTTAAATCCAGGAGGTTGTTCCACATAGAAGTCTTCCATTAAATATCCATTTAAGGAAGCACATTTGACGTCCATTTGGTACAACCTAAAACTTCACAAATGCAGCAAATGCAACCAAAATTTTAATAGCTTCTATTCTAACTACAGGGGCAAAGGTTTCATCGAAATCAATACCTTCTTGTTGATTATACCCTTTTGCCACAAGTCTGGCTTTGTTCCCTATGACTATTCCATGTTCATCTATTTTGTTCCTCGAGACCCATTTCAGCCAAATTACCTTTTGGTTCTTATGCTTGGTCTCAAGATGCATGACCTTGTTCCTCTGTAACTCATTCAGTTCCTCTTGCATGCCATTTATCCAATGAGACTTTAGTAAGGCTTCATTACAATCTCCAGGTTTTGTCATGGACAGAAAAGCTTGGAATGCACATAATTTTTTGAGTTGCTAGGATCTTGTCTGAGTCCCCTTCTCAATGTCACTTATGATCAACTCCAATGGATGGGAATTCTGGTGCTTCCAAGGCTTTGGTTCAAATCTTCTTATTCTCGTTCCTTCTGTTTGAGGTTCTTCTGTTGATTCATTCTCTGGATGCAATTCTTCTTCCTTTTCTCCTCCATCAGGAGTTCCTTCATCTGCATGTTCCCCTTGAGGATCAGGATCAGGAACAATCATCTCCTTTTCAGGAATATGCTTTCTATCAGTACATGTAGGGGTTAGTTCCTCATCAAGGTTGATTGACTCTTCAGATTGAGTCAATCCAATTTCAAAGTCATTATCATAACATGGTTCCTGTTGATAGTTAGTTTCATCAAAGATAATATGGACACTTTCCTCAACACACATTGTTCTCTTGTTATAGACTCTATTAGCTTTACTATTTGTAGCATATTCAATGAGAACAGGTTCATCACTTCTAGCATCAAATTTTCCTAAATTATTTTTACCATTATTGTGTACAAAGCATCTACATCTAAAGACTCGAAAGTAAGAGATGTTGGGTTTCCTTCCTTTGAGGAGCTCATAAGGAGTTTTCAAGGTTCAGCATGACCCTCTTGATGATGTAGTAAGTTGTGTTCATTGTCTCTACCCAAAAGTTCGTTGGAAGGTTGCTGGCTAGAAGCATTGTTCTAGCCATGTCCTCCAGTGTCTGATTCTTTCTCTCAACCACCCCATTCTGTTGTGGTGTCCGAGCAGAGAAGTTGTGATCTAATCCTTCATTGCTTCAAAAATCATCAAACTTGGAGTTTTCAAACTCCGTACCATGATAAGGTCTTAAATGCTTCAATTTAAAACCACTTATCCTTTGAACTTTCTTAAGAAAAGTCACAAATTCATCAAATGTTTCATCTTTGCTATGAAGAAAAATAACCCAATTGTATCTTGAAAAATCATCAGCTATAACTAATACATATCTCTTATCTGATCTGCTTTGGATACGTACAGGGCCACATAAGTCCATGTTAATCAATTTAAGTGGACTTTGTCTACTTACCCTTTTCTTTGATATGAACGAGAATCTCACTTGTTTTCCTTTTGCACATGGATCACAAGCACCATGGCTGTGAACATAATCGTTACTAAGTCCTTCCCATTTAGTTTGTTTAGTAGGGACAAGCTGGCATGACCGCAACGCTTGTGCCACAATGATGTGTCGTATTTTTATATAGGTTTTAGTTGCATTTATGTTGCATTCTAGGATCATTGTAGTTCGTAAATGCATGTTATTACTTAATCTACTAAATATTACTGCTCTTGTGCGTTTTTGGTATTCTTTGATGAATTTCAGGTATCCAGAACATAATTCGAGTATTGTTGGACCAGCTTGAGTACTTAGGAGAAATTGGAAGCAAGCTACATTGATAAGGATCATTTTGGATGTATTTGAGTGCAAATTGGAGCTAAATTGGAGTTGAAATTCATTGATAGAATTATGGAAATCGAGTCATGTTCACTCTTTTATCCATAACTTTTGACTCAATGTTGATACTGGTTGATTCTAGCGGCATTGAAAAGTAGGCTTGAATATCTTTCCAACCACAGGTCGCATGGTTCAAGGCGAGTTGTATTTTGAGAGATATGAGCTTCGAAAGTTGGCCCAGTCTGCCAGAAACCTCTTACGCGCACGCGGTTTTGATAATTTCGGTCATTTAATGATTTATTTGGTTTCCTTATCTTGTATTTTGGTTCCCTACTAGTTTTAGGAGTTAGAACTACATATTAAAGGTTTTCTAATTAGAGGAGGACATCTATTACTTACTTTTCAATGTCAAGTTATTTTTCCTCTCTAGTTTTATGCCCTAGTTTATTTCCTATTGCTACTTTGGAGATTCAAGATTCAAGCTTTCATATTCATCTTCAATTCAATCAAGTTTTATTCACTCATCTTTTCTTTATTATTATTTTAATTATGTTTATTACTTTTATTGCCATGATTAGTGAGTAGTCTTTAGTATGGATTGATAATGTAAATTCTTCTTTGATTCCCATGTTATTGAATTATATGTTATTTTTCTCTATATTGTACATATTCCACTGAATACTAATATTGCAGTTCAATTGTTCAAGTACCTAATAAGTCAAAAGAACAAAGGGACTAGAATTCTAGAAAACGATTGATTTCTCAAAAGAAGCTTCCCTTGGAAAAAAGAAGCTCCAAGAGGGCCATAAAATGCAACAACTGCCACAAAAATGGCATTTCATGATTCCAAAAGTTGTCCAAACAAAGCCTACATGAGATATTAACATATGTTAAACATGGAGAATGTTCCAGGAACCATTAAATTTGACCATTTGGAAGCATTTTCGTAATAGAAGTATTCAAGTTAGTCTACTTTTGCTATGATATTTAATTTTAAGCATTTCCAGACACTTGTTGTAACTGGTTAATAGTAGTACTTTCACCCACTGAAGCAACCAATTAGACTCCTACAGTTTGAGGTTGATTACTGTTTGACAAATTTATTTTCTAAAAATAATGGTATTTTATTTTAGAGTCTATGACTCGCTCCGAGCTTTTCAATCCTCGAAGCCAGAACTCAACTAATGCAGTTTTCAAACTCCGTACCATGGTCAGATCTTAAATGCTTCAATTTAAAACCACTTATCCTTTGAACTTTCTTAGCAAAAGTCACAAATTCATCAAATGTTTCATCTTTGATATGAAGAAAAATAACCCAATTGTATCTTGAAAAATCATCAGCTATAACTAATATATATCTCTTATCTTATCTGCTTTGGACACGTATAGGGCCACATAAGTCCATGTGAATCAATTTAAGTGGACTTTGCGTACTTACCATTTTCTTTTGATTTGAACAAGAATCTCATTTGTTTTCCTTTTGCACAAGGATCACAAACACTATGGCTGTGAACATAATCGTTGGTAATCTAACTACTGAGTCCTTCCCATTTAGTTTGTTTAGTAAGGACAAGTTGGCATGACCGCAATGCTTGTGCAACAATGATGTGTCGTATTTTTATATAGGTTTTAGTTGCATTTATATTACATTCCAGGATCATTGTAGTTCATAAATGCATGTTATTACTTAATCTACTTAATATTACTCCTCTTGTGCGTTTTTGGTATTCTTTGATGAATTTCAGGTATCGAGAACATAATTCGAGTAGTGTTGGACCAGCTTGAGTACTTAGGAGAAATTGGAAGCAAGCTACGTCACTACAAGAGTCCGCGTTTTCACCGACCGTCTGAATCGGTGGGTAAAACTCGTAAAACGGTAGGTAAAATAAATACCGACCGTTGAACGGTCGCTGAACGACCGTAGGTATAACGCTGGTTGGTAATTTCATCTAACCTACTGCTAAGCGGTTGGTAAAAAATTACCTACCGCTTTTGGAAGATTACCGACCATTTGATGTCAGTAGGTAATAACCAACGGTTAAGCGGTTGGTGAACCTGGTAGGTAATTATCTACAACTCATTTGTTGGTATTTACCAATTGTTTCTTTGGCCGTCGGTAATCCTAAGCTAACGGTAGGTCATTACCAACCGTTTTAGAAGTTTTACCCACTACTTTTGTTACTTTGACAACGTATTTAGATGGGCAAGCTTACCGTTCTACGGTCGGTAATTTGGTGGTGTTTTCTAAAAAAATTATATTTACCACAATATAAACTAATTTTCCATTCCATAACACAATAATAGGTTTCTTACAACCTATATAAAACATCATATTCTCCACAATATAGATCTAATAGTAATTCCAACAACCTAAATTAAACACCATTTTTCTAAAAATATATAATATACTAATAAAAGACTATAAGTCTAAGTATTACAAGGAAATCCCGATCCACCACCAGAAGGATCATGTGGGTCACGTGGTTGGGTGAAAGGAAAAGTACCTCCACACTGAGTCATCATTTGAGAATACTCTTCCATTGTCGTCTTCATCTCCTCCATGTATTTCTTTGCCTCTTCCCTTTCCTTTTCCGTTTGGAGACGATATGTCTCCCACTCAATTTTTTGCCTCTAAAATTCAACTATTTGATCCGCTAGTTGTTGCTGATATTGCTCCACAGTAGTTGAAAGCTGAGAAAGCATAAAAGGCGTGTAGACAATAGAAGAGTTACTAGTGCGGGTTGATGGTTTTTTGTAAAGAAGATCACCACTTGTACCTAAGCCAAGAATCAATCCTTTTTTCCTCCCATCCACTGTCTCAAAGTATATTCATTGGGATCTTTGTTGACTCCCTTCTCTCATACTCATCCATTTTCTTATTATAGTCATCCTACATCAAATAGACAAGTTTAATATACATACATAATATATCCAGGAAAAAATTGATAGAATTTTGCATAATACTTAAAATATACATACATAATGAAACAAGTAAAGCGTCCAATATTATTTAACAATCAACAATTGAGGTAAGTCAATGCATCTAAATCAACAATTTAACAATCAACAATATGATTCACGGTGTTATAACTACATAAAAGTAAATGGGTCTAAATCTTCTTCCGCATCATCATCATCATTATCAAAATCTTCGAAATTCTCATAAACTTGTAGATCATCTTCACTATCATCCTCGTCGCCATTATCAGAATCACTACTATCGTTAAGCATTACATCCTCGTTTCCCGTCAAAATCATAGTCTGGAATCTCATTGGGAGCACACAAAGTTGAAGGAACATCACTTATCTCCTCTTGAAAGAATAATGAGTCCACTGCTGTATTTTCAATTAAAGACCTTGCCTTAGTCTGAAACACTGCCCACCATTGCACTCTACCCCTACTTAAACTAGGATAAGGGCATAATAGACTTGGCTAACTTGGTATGATAGTACAAAGGGATCATACTTTGGGTACTTCTTACTATGATTTATTTCAATGAGTTTGTATTGTTCATGTACATTTAAACCACTCAAAGAATCCATCCAATTGCACTTAAACAATATCGTCTTGTAGACTTCCAATGGACCATGGTAAACTAGTTCAATTACTTCCTCCAAAATGCCATATAATTAACTTCCTCGTGACTTTTAACACACACTCCATAGTTCATAGTTGATTTGTGTTTGCCATACTCATTTGTTTAAAAATTGTATCCATTGACAACTGATTCCATGACTTCACTTGTCTAACAGGGCCCATTCCAAGAGCATGAACTACATCGATGTTAGTCCTTTCCTATAGTACCTAATTTCATATTATAGAAATTTACATAATTCACGTTAGAAAAACCTTTTTCATTTAGTTAAGACTTATATTTTATTAATTAAAAGCTCACATGGTTTTTGAACTATCTAGGATATTCAGCTTCACATTTGATGCAGATCTCCTCCAATGATATGTGTGTCTCCAATATATGTTTTTCAAAAATCCTATTATTATTGACGAAAGCACGATTAGAGATGTTTTTAACTAGATAACATCACTTAGGCATGAAAAACATATTTACCTTTCATATTTGCTTAATATACCACTGTTTGCAAGAACATAAAGGTGTGCACGATCATACTCTTTATCTTGCATGAAGCTAAATGGCCATTGGTAGATGTACGCCCACAATACCCTAAACATCTCAGGAACATGTGGATCATGATGGTTCTCAATGACTGAAGTGACGTTTCTACCCAAATCTCTTGTTTTATTATCAACTTTTGGTTGGAAGTAATTCGAACAAAAATATGATATTTCCTCATGTAAGTATGCATTGCAAATAGAACCCTTCACACGTGCCTTGTTTACAACCTTACGCTTCAAGTGATTGAGAAACCTACCAAATAAATCAACATGTAGATATCGTTGTGAAAACTTTGTCATGTTAGAACTTCATTCTTAAAAGAACATATTTTACTTAAAAATTTCTTTGTTACCTTTCAAAGGGATACATCCACCTATATTGCATGGACCACCAACCTTAGCTTCATAAGCCAAATGAATCGGCAAATGCTCCATCGAGTTGAAGAATGCAGGAGGAAATATCTTTTCAAGTTTGCACAAAATTTCAGCTATATTTTTATCCAAACGATCCATATCATCGACTTGGATAGTGGATGCACATAAGTCACGAAAGAACTGACTGATCTCGGTAATTGCTTTCCAAACATGCGAAGGTAGCAACTCTTTTAAAGCAACCGGTAGTAACCTCTCCATAAAGACATGACAATAATGGCTTTTCATTCCAAAAAGCCTAGATGTTTGAAGATCAACACATCTACTCAAGTCAGATGCAAATCCATCCGAAAACTTTTAAGTCACGAACCCATTCACATAAGACCTTCCTTTGAGCCTTGTCAAGTGCAAAAGGGGCTTTTGGCATGATTTCGTTTCCCCCGTTCGTCGTAGGTAAGCTCTAACTGTCGACGCTTACATAGACACTTCAAGTCTTTTCTCGCATTAAATTTTCCGAAGTTTGGCCTTTCACATCCATCACTGTGTGTATAAGTTGATCAAAGAAGTTTCTCTCAATGTGCATGACATCTAGGCTGTGTCGAATAAGCAAATCTTTCCAATAAGGAAGTTCCCAAAAAGAATTTTGTTTAGACCAACCCTTTTTAGCTTTCTTCAAGATTTTGAGAGCTTCAGGGCCATCAGTGGCTTTAGGCAAGTCTTTCACACATTGCCACATATCATCTTCGTACATCATAGCTAGAGCCATGCCATTTTCCACTTTGTTTTTGCGAAAAGCTATTTTATTTTTACGAAAAGGGTGATCATGTGGAAGAAACTTCCTGTGGCAATCAAACCATGAGACTTTATTGCCATTATCAAGTCAAAATGCCTTAGTTTCTTCCATACAATATGGACAAGCTTTTTTTCCAGCAGTAGCCCATCCAGACAACATACCATATGCAGGAAAACCACTTACGGTCCACAGAAGCACTACATGGAGCATGAAATTTTGTTTATGTGAAATATCATAAGTCATAGCACCAATCTCCCACAATTGTTTGAGCTCTTCAATTAATGGTTGCATGTAGACATCTAAATTACCCTTTGGATTCTTAGGACTGGGAACTAGTAAAGAGAGGAACATGAAAGCCTTTTTCATACACATTGATGGAGGCAAATTATATGGAGTAAGAATTACAGGCGAACAAGAATATTGTCCTCCAAACTTACCAAAGGGTGAAAAGCCATCAGTGCACAAACCTAATCGAACATTACGTGTCTCAGAGGCAAAATCAGGAAAAGTGGTATCAATATGCTTCCAAGCCTCACTACCACTAGGATGTTCCATAGTACCCGAAACCCGATGCTTTTTGGCATGCCATGTCATTTTCTCTGAAATATTCTTCGTCGCATAAAGCCTTTGCAATCGGGGTTTGATAGGACAATATGTTAGGACCTTTTCTGGAATAAGCTTGCCTTTAGGAGTCTTCTTGTAACGATCACAGTCACATATGCTACACTTCATTAAATGTGCATCGCCTTTCCAAAATAGCATACAATTGTTACGACATGCATGTATCTTCTCATGTGGGAGCTGTAAGCCTTTAAGAACTTTCTTAGTATCATAGACAGTTGTACTCATTTGGTTGTTATTTGGAATCACTTCATTCAATAAAGATGCAAATCCATCAACACACATGTGTGGTAGATTGTACTCACACTTCAAAGATATTATTCTTGATGCCATCTCCAAGATAGATACTTTGCTCCCTTCGTACAACGGGCTATCGACAGCTTTAAGGAGCTCAAAAAATTTTTAGCTTCGTCATTTGGCTCCTCTTCGACATTATTTATTTGCTCATTGTTTGGATTTTCTTCATTATGTCCAAGAGCATCAACAATCATGTCTCGATAAGGATTTGATGGCTCCGATGGGGGTTCGTCAACAGTTTCCCCGTGACATATCCAATCAAAATAGTCATGGCAAAATCCTTTTTTATAAAGATGTTCTCTAACAATGTCAACATCAAATAATCGTTCGTTGTTACACCGAAAGCATGGACATCGAATTTTCTCAGCGTCTTTGAATTTATGATTTTGTTGTGCGAATTCAATAAAATCTCGAACTCCATTCACAAACTCAGTCTTGAGAAAGCGTCCCTCATGCCTATCATACATCCAACTACACTCTCTTCGTTTCATGATCCTCAATTCTACACATCTCAATTAAAACAATATTACTAAGAAACTCTAAAATCAATATCGTCATTTACTACATAAAACTTTAATCGCGTCAAAATGAACATAGGAGTATCACACATTATGTTATAAATTACAAGTTATCCGAAGAATCAGACCTCAAATATTTACTTTACTTACAAGCTGTTCTCAAGGAGACTATGCTAGGTATTCTTAACGAGGTATATTTTCTTCACGTTTGGCTGAACCCGAAGTATTTTATCTAATAAATCTGCAAGCAATCATGAAGTAGTTATGTGATTCAATAAATGATATAAAGTACTCTTACACTTCATAGTGAAGTACATCATCGTGACTTTAGGAGTTACTACGTGATTTGATACTTTTGTTGTCTCCTAGTTGTCTTACTTTCATTATATTATTTTCACTATGTTGTTTCCATAATCTGAAGTTGTATTACTCTTGTTGCACCTGTTGGTTGGTCTCTTTGCCATCTGGTTTAGGTTTTTCCGTATTTTTTAACTTATAAAAAAGAAAAAAAATAGCAGAAGCACAAGAACAAAATATATCATCTATCATTATATGGAGATGAAGTTGTATCAATACTAAGTTTAAAGAATGAGTTGCAAATCAGGTGCTCACAAATGCTTTCAGGAAATAAACATGCTTAAAGCATCAATACTAGTGCATGACAATGTTGTTTCCGTCTATAAATTAAGGTTAATGGTCTGTGCTGAGCAAGTCTTTTAATCCGAGTAGAGCTGGTTATCTGTTCACCGGAATCCTGCAAAACACGTAAAACTACCCCGGGGGTTGTTCCGGGATCGCCCCTCCGACGCCCAAGTCAGTTGATGATTGAGGTAGAGAGAGAGTCTAGAGTGAGAAACTCCAGTTAGGTGAGATTTCAATACCTTTGCATTGATGGGACAAGGGGTATTTATAGTGGTGAAAACCCCTGGGAAAAGACCTTTTTGATAGGACAGTTCGCCTAGGGATGGATGAAGACACCTTTTCTAGAATGATTTCTGTGGGCCCCTTGAGTCCCCCAATGGCTGCTGGCCATGCTGTAATAGGTGGGACCCACGAAGCTTATGTGGTAGTGCCAGCTGGTATAGGGCCTTTCGCCAGATTTAATGGGCCCAAACATTTAGCCCCATGCCAGGAATGGGGGGAACCATCCGACCGGGTGAGGCCTGTTGGTGGCGTAATGATTCGCCCTTTCTGATTTCCTACCGACCGGATTGTTGGAGGCCCTTCTCTCCAACCGAGGGAAGTAAAGGAGCCCTGGTCGGCTGGGGGCCCGACCGCCTCTGAATTGCATGACAATCGAGTTATGGGAACCACGGCCGAGCGGGGGTCTCGACTTGTCGTCATGGAGCCGATCATGCGCCTTTGTGAGATACCTGATGGCTTGGAGAACGCTCTGGAGCACCGATCGGATCTCCCTAGGATATCTGGTCGGTCGAGGGGAGACTCAATAAGGCGCCGACCAGGTGTCCTTCAGGATACCTGGTCGGTTGAGAACATGAATCCCTGGAGGGCCGACCGGGTTTTGGTAGGTTACCCAGTCGGTCCATGAAGAGAGGGAGATCGGCTTGGACATGGAGGCTTGGAGCCCCATATCGTCCGACCTGGTCCTTTATGGCCGAAAACTGCTCGGATGGGGGCTAATGAACCCTAGAGAGACCGACCAGGTGCCTCATGACACTTAACTTATTGGGCTAAGTGAAGGGTGCTTGGAGAGACCTGGTCGGACAGGGGTAAGGGAGCCCCATGCTGACCGACCGGGTTCTATATAGTTGGGCGCTGCTCGGACAGGGGTTAACAAGCCCTGGAGAGGCCGATCAGGTACCTCCTAGCACTTAGCTTATTTGGCTAAGTGAAGGAGATTTGAAGGGACCTAGTCGGACATAGGGTAAGGGAGCCCCATGTTGACCGACCAGGTTCCATATTGCCGGGCCTGCTCGGACAGGGGATAACAAGCCCTGGAGAGGCCGACCAGATACCTCCTAGCACTTAGCTTATTTGGCTAAGTGAAGGAGGTTTGAAGAGACCTGGTCGGACATAGTGTAAGGGAGCCCCATGTTGACCGACCAGGTTCCATATTGTCGGGCGCTGCTCGGACTGGGGCTAAGAAGCCCTGGAGAGGCCGACCAGATACCTCCTAGCACTTAGCTTATTTGGCTAAGTGGAGGAGGTTTGAAGAGACCTGGTCGGACATAGGGTAAGGGAGCCCCATGTTGACCGACCAGGTTCCATATTGCCGGGCGCTGCTCGGACAGGGGCTAACAAGCCATGGAGAGGCCGATCAGGTACCTCCTAGCACTTAGCTTATTTGGCTAAGTGAAGGAGATTTGAAGAGACCTGGTCGGACATAGGGTGAGGGAGCCCCATGTTGACCGACCACGTTCCATATTGTCGGACGCTGCTCGGACAGGGGCTAACAAGCCCTGGAGAGGCCGACCAGATACCTCCTAGCACTTAGCTTATTTGGCTAAGGGAAGGAGGTTTGAAGAGACCTGGTCGGACATAGGGTAAGGAAGCCCCATGTTGACCGACCAGGTTCCATATTGCCGGGCGCTGGAGAGGCCGACCAGATACCTCCTAGCACTTAGCTTATTTGGCTAAATGAAGGAGATTTGAGGAGACTGTCTTCTTGTCCGACCGGTGTCCTCAAAGGGATCGTTGCTGTGGCCGAGCGGATAACACTGAGCTGGACACTAGTGGTGCCTGCCACATGGCATTTGTCAGCTGTGTGGTTGAGCTGGATGGAGTTTCCCAAAAGTTTTGACGTTTTAACTTCCCCGGGCCGCCTTTTCGAGGCGGAAACGGTGCCATTTGGCGACATTTAATGGGCCCATGATGAGACGCGTCCCGAGGCACGCCTATATATATGTACGGAAACAAAAGTTTTGACGTTTTAATTTCTTAAACTTTTGCATTCTCTTTCTCTCTCTAAAAGCTCCCGCTTCCCTCTAACTTTTCAGCAACTTCTTCAGTTTCAGTCGTCCGAACGCGTACACCCTTGCTTTTTAACTTTTTGGTTTTTGTCTTTTAATAACCTCGACCGACTCCCTTGCTTATAAATAATGGGAGAATCGTCCGAGTCGGTGACACCTCCGACTTCACCTCCCTATAATTTGTCCGAGGAGGTGAGGGGGATGGGAATAACGTTGGTGTCGACCTTAATAAGTTGTCCCGACCCCTCGGCCGTTCTTGACGTGGTTCTGCTCCCGAGCCCCTCATCGTCAGTAGAGGAAGAGGCCGAGGGCGCTGTTCCCTTCCCCTGGGAAGTGTCCCTGGCCTTTCCTTCCAAAGCTAGTTACTTAGACAAATACGTTGATGATGGTGTAGTGAGGATAACCATGTCGGATGGCGAAGGAGAGACATCCACCTCTGGCCGACCGGAGTATCCTGATCTGATCCGAAGGGGGTCCTGGGTCGAAGTTCCCCTTACCCTCATTGATGAAGGCTCTTCTCGATGACCCGAGGGGGAAAGCTACAAGGTTCCAAATAAGGGACCCTTATATGCTGGTCCGACCGGAAGCTTTTCACACAATCCTCACTCCTCCCCCGGGCTGCACAACTGTGTATTACAAGTCCATGGAGATGGGTCTCCGATTTCCCCTAACTTCTTTTGGCAAGGACTTATTGAACGCATACAACCTTACTATTAGTCAGATCTCCCCAAACTCTTAGGGTGGAATCAATGTTGTTCAGGTGATCTGTGCGATACTGAGCGTCCGACCCACCATCACCTTGTGGCACCACATGTTTAAACTTGTCAAGATGATGGCCGGGGAAAATGGTCCAGGCTGGTGGTACTTTCAGGCTCGTCAAGGGTATAAAGCGGTGCTCGACCTGCTCACGTCCCAGAAAGGTTAAGGAGGGAGTTCACTTTTGTTTTCTATGGAGGATACTGGGGGGTCCCAACTGTCCCACCGGAGATAGAGCCGAACTATGAGCTTAACTTTAGGGTTCCGTAGTTATCAAAGGAAGAGGCCGTCGCTGCTTGCTATATACAGATCGAGGCCAAGATTGTCCATGGGGGAGAGGTTTATGTGGCCAGCAATTGGCTACCGAGCTACCGCCTGTTTAAGAATGAACATCTGTTGTCGGCGGTCGGGCTGAGCCGGACATTTCCCAAGGGTAATCGGCCGAGGGCGTTATTTAGGTTGTCCTTATACTTGTGATTTTACATTGTTCTAACTCCGTTTTTGTTGCAGCTTCTTCCTTAGCATTTCTCTTGGAATCCGATCTTGAAATGGCGGACAAGTTGAACAACGCTGCAATGAGGGCGGCTCAGCTCTGGGCCGAGCTGAAGGTGAAGAAGCTCAGCGTTCCTCCGACTCCAAGGTAGGTTTCCTTTCTTTGAGATACTTTGTGCCCTTTTTGTATCCGACTAACTCTGTCTTTTTGCAGGATCCTTCGAAGCCCAAGGCTTCAAAGAAGAGAAAGGAGAGGGCTCCCGAGAAGGTGACCCAGGCCGAGAAAGTGGTGGCCAAAGCTCAGGCCGAGAGGGCGAAGAAAACCAGGCCCGTAGAGGTGAATAGTCCTCGGCCTGAGGGACGAACTGAACAGACTGAGGGGACTCGCATCTCCCTTCATTTTGACGACTTCCGCCCTATTAGAAGTCCCTAATATATACCGGCTTCTCCTCATAGCGGTCCGACCGACGACCCGGAGGAACTAAGCTTGGCTTCGGCTAAATCTTTCTCTGAGCTGGACATCCACGGGTTAGACACC
The DNA here is from genome assembly GCF_026745355.1 of Beta vulgaris subsp. vulgaris. Classification (NCBI taxonomy): domain Eukaryota; kingdom Viridiplantae; phylum Streptophyta; class Magnoliopsida; order Caryophyllales; family Amaranthaceae; genus Beta; species Beta vulgaris. The sequence goes on from NC_079208.1 coordinate 41,230,828, forward strand.
CATTGGACAAACGCGGTGGACTGTCTGTACTTCCTTGCCGACCAGGAGCACATCAATGCCACCAGCGGGCCTCGGGAGACCGACGACCTGTTCCGCTGCTGGGTCGAGGTGATCCCCGATCCTCTTTCTGAACTTGTTTGTTTTCTTGTTTCGAGTTGCTAACTGTTGCTTCTTTTTTGTTTCAGTTCTCTGCTTGGTTGGCCAGCGTGGCCAGGAACATGGTTCGCTTAGCCGAGGAGGTGGCGGACCTGGAGGCGAAGGGCAAGAAGCACTTCGACAAATTATACGCTGCACAAGAGGGCCAACGGATAGCCGAGGCCAAGCTTGCCAACATCGAAATATGTATGAAGCAGGATCAGGAGGACATTTAGAAAGAGCGGGCTCAATGGGCTCTGGACAAGGCCAGGCTCATTAAGGACAAGGAGAATGCCGACCTGGCCAAGCTAGCTGCTGACAAACAAATAGCCGAGGCGCTCAGCAAAGTGTCGGAGCTGATGTCTAAGCTGGCTGAGATTGAGGCGTGTCCGTCAATGTTATCAGGATCGGGATCCTACTTTGGATCGTAGAGGTTGGTAGAATCGAATCGGTGGGATCGGATCGTAGGATCGTAAGATCCTACAATTCGGTGAAATAAAGATAATTATACCAAAATATGGTGAGAACCTCATGTTAAAAATTTATACATATTAATAATGAATTTTTTAATTAGCAAATGATGATAGTTTTTCAATACTATAAGATTGAAGTAACATGCGACCAAAATCTAATAGGAGAAATATAATATGTGAAATTAGTTTATGGTTTTTATACGGTAGGATCGGATCGTAGAGTCGTAGGATCGTAGAATCGTGTTAAGATTCTGCCATGTGATTTTTTGTGGTTGGGTAGGATCGAAAGATCCTACAAGATTAAGATCCTATGTAGGATCGGGATCGGTGAGATCCTCCAGGATCGTAAAATCGTAAGATTCGAATCGGGATTTTAATAACAATGGTGTCCGTCAACCCAGGACGAATGGTTTGCAGCCTGGAAGGAGTCCGAGGCATGGGAAACGTTTGTCAATCAGGTCGGCTCGGCCACCCAGAAGATGGGGTAGGACGACGCCATGAAACGACTGAAGGAAGCCTTGGCCAAGTCACATCCGTCCTTCTCCTGGTCCGAGGACGTCGAGGATCAGGCCCTCCTCGCCGAGCTGAACATCAATCTGTCTGATTCTGAGGAGGCCGTCGACGTCGAGGAGGAGGCCATTGGGGAGGATCAGCAGCCTGAAGTGGCGAGGTCCGAGGAGCTTGTTGGGAGCACAAATGAGCAGACCAACCCCCTAGTTGCTTAGGATTGTACTTGCTTTTATTTTGCATTAATTGGCCTTGGTAGTACCTGTCTTTAGCTTGTAATTCTTTGACTTTTAAATAGGAATGAAATTATGATTTGCTTCCCTCGTTTTATTCGACCATCTCTGAGTTTGTCAATTGCAATTACTATATTTTTGCTCAAGTACATTATCTTTCCGGACTGGTTAAGTCACGTTTTGATTGAATTGAACAAAATTGAAATTGAAGTTGACTGGTTAAGTCTTCATATATATCTGACCTGAAATGATCCGAGCAATTACACGCCACATACTTTTGGCCAGTTTACATCTTGCATATATTCCCCAATTGGAATTGACGAACATTAGACATAAAATTTCTTGAGGTTGTCCACATTTCATGGCCGAGCAAGTGGAATGCCTTCAGGGTTCTCCAGTTGGAATGTGCCAGGTTTGATTACTTTGGTAACTTTGTAAGGGCCATCCCAGTTAGCTCCCAACTTGCCTTTGAGGTGCGAGAGCCCTGTTGCCTCGACCTTCCTTACCACCCAATCTCCGAGCTGGATGGGCCTTATTTTAACTCGACGGTTGAATTTCCGAGTCACTCTTTGTTTGTAGCGGATCGATCTTAGTAAGGCGTTGCCCCTTGTTTATGGTAATAGATCCAGATTAATAGGCTTCTCTTCTTCATTTTTCTCGAAGTCGTAGAAGGTTATCCGGGGTAATGGGAACCGACTTCTACAGACATAACTGCTTCACTACCATACACCAGACCGAACGGGGAGCACCCAGTGGCCTCTTTAGTAGTTGTCCGAGCCGACCAGAGAACTCCAGGTAGATCATCTACCCAAGCCCCTTTTGCTGCATCTAAGGACTTTTTGATCCCTTTGAGCATTATCTTGTTGGCAGCTTCAGCTTGACCGTTGGTCTGCGGTCGGGATACCGCTGAGAACCTCGTCTGTATGCCGAAACGGGCACAATATTCCCGGATTGGCCCGCTGTTGAATTGCCAGCCATTATCTGATACTAGGGCTCTGGGCACCCCAAATCTGGTGATTATGTTCTTCCATATGAACGCTTGCACCTGTTTGTGAGTGATGGAGGCAAGTGGCTCGCCTTCTGGCCACTTGGTGAAATAATCTATCGCCACTATCAAGAATTTACGCTGACCCGAGGCTGGGGGAAAGGGACCGAGGAGGTCCATGCCCCATTTATCAAATGGAAGAACTGCTTGAATTGAAGTGAGGGGGGTGGCTGGGGCTCTAGGAATATTCGAGTGGATTTGGCAAGAGGGGCACCTCTTCACCAGTTCTTGTGCATCTGCCTTGAGAGTAGGCCAATAGTATCCTGCCCTTAGAGCTTTTCCAGCTATGGTCCTTTCACCCTAATGGCTACCACATGCTCCTTGGTGTATCTCCCTTAGGATGTAGTTTCCTTCTTCAGGAGTTACGCACTTCAGAAGTGGATGCGTGTATGATTTTTTGTAAAGTTGTTCGTCATGCCATAAGAACCAACCTGCTCGGTGCTTGATTCTCTCATCTTCTTTAACTTCTGCTAGAAGTGCCCCATCTCTCAAGTATCTGACCACTTCGTCCATCCAGGTGGATGTCCGATCCAGAGATAGTTGTTCCTTGGCATTTATGCTAGGCTGGCGGAGCACCTCCCACATGATGGTCCGAGGAGCTGACCCTTCTGCTGAACTGGCTATGCGAGCTAGGGCGTCGGCTTGTTGGTTTTCCGACCTCGGTATATGGATGATGTGGAAATGAGAGAGCTTCTTGACGAATTCCTGGGTTTTAGCCAAGTACATCCTCATATTGTCTTATTTTGCCTCGTACTCTCCTGAGACCTGTCACACTATGAGCTGGGAGTCCGACCGGGCCTCGACTGCTGTAGCTCCAGCCAAAATGCAGAGCTGGAGCCCGACGATGAGAGCCTCATACTCTGCTTCATTGTTAGACCCCAGGAACTCGAACTTGATAGCATACTCCATCTTTTCTCCGACCGGGGGTTTGAGCACTAGCCCTACTCCGCACCCCAACATGGTACAAGAACCATCCACGAACAATTCCCACTCCTCTCTTTGGCCGACCGGGGGCCGAGTTGTGCATTCTGTTATGAAATCAACTAAGGCTTGGGCTTTTATGGCCCTTCTAGGCTCATATTCCAAACCGAAGTCGGCCAGTTGGTCGGCCCAATCTGTCATCCGACTGGAGTGGTTTCTGCTTTCAATGACTTTGCGGAGGGGTTGTCCGGTGAGGACTTTGATCTGGTGGACCTGAAAGTAAGGTTTTAGTTTTCGACTAGCCATGACGAGGGCGAAGACCATCTTCTCCACTTTGCTATATTTTACTTCTGCCCCTCGGAAGGCATGGCTAATGAAGTAGATCGGGTGTTGCGCCCCTTCCCTTTCGGCCACCAGCACAGCGCTGAGCGCGTATTCTGATACCGCCAAGTAAATGAACAATGTTTCCCCCGGCAAGGGGGACATGAGCTTCGGAAGAGTTGAGAGGTGTTGTTTGAGGGAGGTGAAGGCCTGCTCGGCTTCTTCGTCCCATGTGAATTCCTTTCTCTTAAGAGCCTTGAAAAAGAACAAGCTCTTGTCAGCCGACCGGGATAAGAAACGTCCGACTGCAGCTGGACATCCAGTGAAGCGTTGCACTTCTCTGACATTCCGAGGGGATTTCATCTCGAGCACCGCCTTGATTTTACCGGGGTTGGCTTCAATGCCCCTCTCATCAACTAGAAATCCGAGGCACTTACCCCCTTTTATCCCAAAGACGCATTTCTTAGGGTTGAGCATCATGCGATACTTCCTCAAAGTGCTCAGCGTCTCCCTCAGGTCGGCCGGATGATCAGAGTGGGCTTCGCTTTTGACTATCATGCCGTCAACATACTCCTATACATTCCGACCCAACTGATCACTGAAGATTTTGTTAACCGTCCGCTGGTAGGTGGCCCCGACATTTTTCAGGCCGAATGGCATCATCTTGTAACAATAAACCCCTTGAGGGGTGGTGAAGGCGGTCATGCTCTGGCATCGGAATCTGATGATAGCCTGCATTTGCATCCATGAAACTTAGGAGGGCGTGGCCAGCTATAGAGTCGACCGGCCTATCAATTTTTGGGAGAGGGTGGTTATCTTTTGGACAGGCCTTGATCAGGTCTGTGAAATCCATTCACATTCGCCAAGCTCCGCTCGGCTTCTTGACCAGTACCACGTTGGCCAACCACTCCAAAAACTGACACTCTTCGATGAAGCCTGCCTCGAGTAGCTTCTTAACTTCGACCGCCGCAGCTTTGTATCTTTCTAGGCCCTGATGCCTTAGCTTTTGCTTGACCGGCTTGTATCCTTCCTTGATGTTGAGCTCGTGACACATAATTTTAGGATCAAGACCGGGCATTTTTGAAGCTTCATAGGTGAACACGTCTTGGTACTCTTTGAGCACCTCTACAACTTGTGTTCTGGTTTCAGGATCGAGGTCTTTACCTACCCTAACAGTCCGACCGGGCTCTCCTCCGATCACTACTTATTCATCTTCCTCAGCTGGCTGAGGTCGCTCGTACTGTTTGGGGTTCTCCGTGATGTATACCCCAAGGTTATTTGGTGAACCTTCTTCTCTTTTCCTCTTCTTCGAGTCCTTTTGGACGTCGATTTCAGCTCTGCTCTTCAAACTATTAACATAACATTCTCTTCCGGCTTGCTGATCACCTTGTATTTTCCCGACCTTTCCTTCATCTGTTTTGAACTACATGAGCTGGTAGGTGGAGATAGAAGCCTTTGTCTTGTTCAGAGTAGGTCGCCCCATTATTATGTTGTATGGCAAGGGGATGTCGACCACTAGGAAGTCAATTGGTAGGCTTATTCCTTTACCTTTCTCGCCCATCCGAGTGGGGAGCTTTATCGATCTGTCCGGATGCACAGAGTTTCCCCCAAAGCCTATGAGTCGCTGACCGAGGGGAGTGACATCCTTTTCACTATACTTCAGCTTTTTCAGGCATTCCAGCGTGATTATATCAGCCAATGACCCACTATCGACCAACACCCGCTTCACCCTGGAATTGGCCACTTTGAGTTCGATGACCAGGGGGTCATCATGGGGTACGCTTACTGACCGGCTGGACTCCCCGAAAGCCATGATGGGGTAGTGCGACCGGCCTGGCTGGACTTCTAATACTTGATGCTTGAGGTTTTGGAGGTGAGCTTTCCTGGCTCGGCCGGTTAGGCCTCCAAAGGCGAAGCCTCCTGCTATGACTCCGATGAACCCCTCTGTATCCCCACTGTTAGACTGACCGACCTTCTGCTTCCCCTTCTCTTCGTTGGTGTGCTTGAGATAGCGGTTCAACTTCCCCTGGTCGGCCAGGTTGTCCAGCCCTTTCTTCAGTTATCTGCAATCTTTTGTGGTATGACCACATTCTCGGTGGTATTCGCACCACTGGCTCTTGTCTCGCAGATAGGCGGAGGTCCGAATAGGTGGACAATGAGGGAGCATAGCCTTGTTCTTGATATCCAAATAGATTTCTCTCCGATTCTTGTTGAAACGGGGGTCATTTCCATGATCTGTAAAGCGGTCCGACCTATCACCCGTTTTTTGCTGCTTGAGTTGATCCCTATGGTTGCCCTCTTCTTTTCTCTTCTTACCCCCGTCTTCCGAGTGACGGCAGATGTTTGGATAAATCTCTGGGCCTTCGCCATGGCCTCAGAAAAGGTTTTGACTTCACTTTCAGCTAATGTCCATCTGAGCCGACCAGGCTGCAATCCGGACATGAGGGCGGCGAACACTACTGCGTCCTGCAGATCGGACACCTTCAGGGATTCTTCATTAAATCTTTTTATATAGTAGACTAGACTCTCATTCTTTTCTTGTTTGACCCCCATAAGGTGAAGGCTCGTTTTCTTTTGTCTTTTCCCAGCCACGAACTGGTGGGTAAACATGACTTCGACTACCGCGAAATCAGTGATGATTCCGGCGGGCAGCAAATAAAAGGGTCGGTATTCACCTATGGACCAGAGAAGCGGTCGGTGGTTTTTTAAATACGGTCGGTATTCCACGTCCACTTCGAAAACGGTCGGTATTTAATGTTTAATAATCGTATTCACAGACGGTCGGTAAAGGTGGTAGGTAAAAAGCCGGATTCTAGATACATTGATAAATATCATTTTGGATGTATTTGAGTGCAAATTGGAGCTAAATTGGAGTTGGAATTCATTGATAGAATTATGGAAATCGAGTCATGTTCACTCTTTTATCCATAACTTCTGACTCAATGTTGATACTGGGTTGATTCTAGCGGCATTGGAAAGTAGGCTTGAAGATCTTTCCAAACACAGGTCGCATGGTCCAAGGCGAGTTGTTTTTGATAGATATGGCCTTCGAAAGTTGGCCCAGTCTGCCATAAACCTCTTATGCGCACGCGGTTGTTATAATTTCGGTCATTCAATGATTTATTTGGTTTCCTTATCTTGTAATTTGGTGCCCTACTAGTTTTAGGAGTTAGAACTATATATTAGAGGTTTTCTAATTAGAGGAGGACATCTATTACTTACTTTTCAATATCAAGTTCTTTTTCCTCTCTAGTTTTATGCCCTAGTTTATTTTCTATTGCTACTTTGGAGATTCAAGATTCAAGCTTTCATATTCATCTTCAATTCAATCAAGTTTTACACACTCATCTTTTCTTTATTATTATTTTAATTATGTTTTTCATTATGTTTATTACTTTTATTATGGATTGATAACGTAAGGGCCTGTTCTCTCCAGCTTATTTTCAGTTCAGCTCAGTTCAGTTCAGTTCAGTTCAACTCTATTCTTTTATAACTATTTTTATTAAATATTATTATTATGTTGGTCTAATTTATTTTACTAATTACTATTACTATTATTATTATTATTATTATTATTATTATTATCATTATTTATTTTTATATATTATTATTAAGTATTATTATTATTATTATTATTATTATTATTATTATTATTATTATTATTATTATTTCTATATATTATTTTTTTTATTATAGCTTTACTCAATATTATTGCTATTACTATTAGGAGGAACATGGTTTAGGTCAAAAGCACAAATAAACCCACGTTTTTTAGCCCATAAACCAATCAAATCGTGTCAAAACGGTTTATGATGCAATTTCGTACGTAACGGCTCTTAACCCAACATTTTTTATTACTAAATATTATTATATTATTAAATCTAATTATTAAAATAGTAATATTAACTTACTTCTTAGATATTATTGTTATTATATAATCATCATCGAGTATTAATATATTAATAAAAATATTATAAAATAATAATTATAAATTATCATTGTTATCATTAATTATTATTATTATTATTATTATTATTAATTTATGATTATTAATATTATTTATTTATAACTATCATTTAAAAATATCCAAAATACTATTATTATTATTAGTATTAATCATTATTATTACTTATCATTATAGTTATTATTTAATATTCATATTATTATTGTTTAAATATTATTTATATATTTATTACATACAATTTAGGGCATGTTCTTCCCAACTTATTTTCAGTTCAGTTCTGTTATGCTATGTAAAACTAGCAATTAATATCACAACTCCCAAAGATGGGTTCTTAGAATTGGAGACTTGTGCAACAATGATTGGTTCAAATCCCGAAGCAAACTCCTGACCAGTAACCTGCAAAAAAGGGATCCACCCTAGAGGTTTGGGTGGTATTTCCCCCTCCGATGCTTAAGTCAGATATCAGGGATGTAAAGGAACTTTTAGAGAGAGAAGGTAGAGAGAGAGAGAGAAGAATTTATGACAGAGTAACAGTACTATGCTCTGAAAACGTACCTTTCACCCTGAAATCAAGGACTATTTATACTGTTTGAAATGACTGATGTGCCTTGATGTCACCCTAATTTGGGAGCATTTGATTGGCTAATCAAAGTTTTGGGACACGTGGCAGCTGTTAATTGGTCAGTACACCTCACTTTCCTATAAAGGTGTAAATCAGGCTTACTGGGCCTAAGTACAATTTTTGGGGCCAGGAGAAGGTCTTTTTAGTACACTTTTTTCAGAGAAACGTACTTTTAGGCCTGTCACCTTCAGGCCCTTTTGTACTTTTATTCCCCTGCGTATATGCCACATGTATGGCTCAGATGAGGCCACGTGTCAGCGTCAGAGCCGTTGATTTTTAGGCTACAACATTTTCCCCTTAAAAGAGGGAGTTATTATCTTCGAGGCGCCAAGACGGTTAATCTTCCTCTTTTAACCGACCTGGAACTGCCCTTCTCTTTTTCAAAAAAGAGGCGCCATTTTTTTCCGGTCTCCACAGGTCAACTCCTATGAACAACGGTTACTTTTACCGGATGGGGGGGTCATTTTCACCCCTCTATAAATATGTGCCTTAGTCGCTCCTGGAATCATTTTAACATTGCTGAGAAATTTTCTAGAGAGAGAGACTCTGCAAAATTTTTACTGAACTTTTTAGAGAGAAGAACAACTCCCGTCCAAGCTCTTGCAATTGTTGTTTTGCTCGTCCGAGGTTTCAAGTCATCTTCAACATTCGTCCGAACTTTCTTCTACAGGTATATTCTCAACTCTTTTTCTTGATTGCACACATATTTTAAGAAAATGGATTCGTCCTCTTCCTCGAACAATTTCTGGCCGCTCAAGGGTTGGTGCTAACCCTAGAACAGAGGGCCTAACTTCCTCGGCATCTTCTAGAGTTGGTCCTATCTTGGCCGGGCATGCATTCTTTATCTTTAGCCATGGACGGCAAAGTCAACGACGACCCAGTCTTTACCTGTGCAGGGTAATCTGGCGCGCGTCAAGCAAACGGCTCGCATCAGAAGAGGGGTAACCATGCCGGCCTCTAGCTCTGAAAGGGAGGAATCCACTGGGCGAATTCCAGCCGAAGGAGAACGAGAGACCCAAAGCGCTCGTCCTGCCTACCAAACTCCTTCTCCAGAACATGCCGAGGAGGAACCAGAAATCAGGGGCTCCCCAGAAGCCAGCCCGTCCATGCATAGGACGATCTCAGATGAGCCGAGGACGGCTAGCTCTTCTGACCCTGCTAGTGGCTCAGAGGAGCCATCAACCACTTCGTCTGAAATAAGACGGCGGCTAGGTCCCCTTTCTGACCCTAGGTTCATCCTGGCCGATAACACATGGCTGGGACGATTAGGCTCGGACCTTAGACCTTTTTCAGTGGCTATGCCCATGCCTGGCTACCACTTTGTCCTTCCCGGCCGAGAGGACACTATTTTCAGTGCTCATTCCGGCCATTTTGCAGTTTATCGGCTGGCATTAGATGCCGGCCTGCGCTTTCCCCTTCACCCTTTCATAAGCCAACTTCTTCAGTATTACGGCATAGGACATAATCAGCTTGCCCCTAACTCTTGGCAAAACATCCTTACCTTTCTGGCCGTCTGCAACTTAAAGGGAAAGGACCTTCTCTGGCCGGCTTTCACCCATATTCACTATGTTGCCAAGGTCCCTAGGACCATTGAAGGAAGCTGGCTGAGCGTATGCAATCGTCAAGGATTCTTGACGTCTTGGGATAAGACTTCCAAGATGCACTCATGGAAGGGCGAGTTCCTCTTCGTCCAGGCGCCCAGTAAAGCGGTGGCAAACCATCTTCGGTATTTTAGCCGGACAACCACAAACACTGGACGGATGGCCTCATACCTGGAACTGGAGAGTAACTCTGCCGAAGAGATTGTGGAGTACTTCCGGATTTCGGAGTATACTATGGAAGATGTTTCTTTCAAGGGTCCGTCCAATTGGATTCCTTTTAAGGAAATGTTTTACCATGACAACTTCCTAGTCGCTGTCGGCTTACGGCAGGACGAGGACAGAGGTATATCAACTAAGAATCTTCCAAGTAAAAATTTCTAGACTTGCTTATCATTCATCCAACACTTGTTTTATTCTCTTTTGCAGATTCAGCCAGGAGCAAACTAAGGAAGTCTTGGATAGGAGACATGAGCTCGTCCAGATTTGCGGATACTCTATGGAAGGAGTACAGTAAGTCAGGTGCCGAAAAGAGGGCCGACACTCTGGTAAGCTATTGTATATGTATACATTTTTTTTTTTTTTTTTTGAGCTGGCCGGTCTGCTTCTTTGGAGGGTAACCCGTCAGGATGGTGCCTGGACGACTTGTTCATCCCATGGGGCAATTCGTCCAGAGAAACACTGGACGAGCTATCTTCTCAAGAAGCAACTCGTCTAGATTGATTCCTTGACGGCTTGCCTCTTAGGGGGACAGTCCGTCTGGAATAGCATAGGACGAGTTACTCATCTGAATAGCAACCCGTCCTGGTTGATACCTTGACGGTTTGCCTCGTCGAGGGGCAGTCCGTCTAGAATAGCGTTGGACGAGTTACTCATTTGAGGAGCAATTCGTCCTGGTTGATACCTTGACGTGCATTCTAATCTTTTCCTTTTTCAGAAAAATGCCCCAACCTCTAAGGCTTTGGCCGAAAAAGCCGCAGCAAAGAAACGGCCGGCCGGCACCAGTGAGGCCCCTCCCTCAAAAAAGGCAAAGGGCTTTACTGCTAAGAAGAGGAAGACCACACGGCCGGTTCCCAAGGTCGTCATCGAGCTACCGGCCAAGGAGGAGGCCAAAGAAGAGCCGACTGAAGCTGACTCCCGGGCCCTCGTGGCCTATACTGGTCCGACCGAGCAGCCCACACCTTCACAACCTGACGAGGTTGTCATATTGGACGATGCTGGACAATCTTCTCAGCCGGACACGGCTGTGGACGGGTCCGCCTTTTCTGGGCCTGTGGCCCAACTCGTAGGCCAGATGCCGGCTGCTTATAGGACGGCTTCCCGTTCCTCTGGTGAGTCTTACTATTCCAACGTAGTTAGAACACTACGGGTTGGCGGGCGTCCGATGAGTCCGTCCAACAAACAGACCGTGGTTATTCCCATCAGGTGTACTGACGAGTCTAACCTTTCAGATAAAGGGAAGGGTCCAGCTGTTGACGGCTCCCCTAGCCTCTCTGACGATGAATCTTCTCCAGCTTTTGGAAAGATGTCTTCGTCCGATCGTGAGAAGCTCAAGACGGAGCTGTTCAAGTGCTTTCCCGAACCTTATATTAAGGGGTTAAGGGGAGCATCGTCTGGGCATGTAGGTTACATGTCTCAGCTTGCTGCCGAGGTACATCTTTCTTTTTCTAGACGCTTATGTTTTATACTTGACATTTATTTACTTTTTTTTTATCCGTCCTGACATGCCTTATCCTTTCATGTGTTCAGCTTTTTGCTCGCAGCATGATAACAGAGGACTGGGCAAAGGAGCTCAGAAAAGAGAACAAGAAGCTCGTCCACGATGTGACGGCGGCCGCTGATCATGCCCAGTTTGCTATGGCCCAGCAAGAGGTGTTGCATCAGCAGACCAAGGTTGCGCTGGAAAAACGGTCTGCCGAGCTAGAGTCTCAGATCAAAGTCTACCTTCTTCGGTTGACGGAGATGCTGGACGAACGGGCCTCATTGGAACGTGTCCTGACGGACGAGAGGAACTCAGTCATGACGATGGCTGCTGATTTTTTCAAGGAGAACCTCGTCCTTAAGGTCAAGAACCAAGCCCTTCGTACTGAGGTGGCCGAGACCATTGCTGGCGCCAAAGAGGCTATGAACACCGTCATAGACACCTCAAAGGAATGGGCAGTGCAAGCTTTTGGCATGATGGCCGAAGAGGAGGATATCCCCAGATATACTCGTCGGCTGGAGTTCCAGGAGGCTTTGCATAAGGCGACTATATCCGGAGCCGACCCTCCCGTTTTGAAGAATTTCTGAAGATGAAGAGAGGGAGGACGATGCTGAGGCCCAGGATGAAGAGGACAATGATCCTCCTGCCGCTTAGTTCCTTTTTGTATCTTGGCCGTGAGCCACTTGTAATTTTCCTCCTTTTGTACTTAGATGAATTTAGGTTGTAATCATCTTTTTTACATTTATGAAAAGCTATCTTTTTCAATCTCTCTTGTTCTATGCTTTACTGTTTTTGACATATTACCTTACAACCTCATATCTATTACAAGTACAAAAACAACTCGTCATAATATTTGGCTGGTCTAATCAACTCTTTTGGCCGATTTCATCTATTACTATTATTAAACCAAGTATAAAAGAATCGTCAATCATTCTGATCTGACCCAGTAGCTCTTTTCTGGACGTTCATAACCCGACGCTCAAGCAAAGACTTGCTTTTAATTTTTGAATTTTAAAAACTGTCAAGTATAAAAGTTTGTTCGGCCAGAACGTGGGTGCCGTTCGTCCTTGGACAAAGATTTAGTCAATTTATGAATTATGCCCCTATATGCCCCCCTTCTTGGACAAGATTTTTATAACTTTTCCCGGTTCAAGAAGGAGTTAAGGAGATAATTTTTAAACAACTAAGACGAGCGGTTTATTCCAGAAGCAACTCGTCCAAGCAAATATTCTGACGGGCTGCCTCTTTGGAGAGCAACTCGTCTGAATGATAGTTGGACGAACTGATTCTTTGGAAAAACTCGTCCATCTTTGTGACATCATGAAATAACTTGTTCCTTTACTAAGGTTGTTATTTCGAAGTTTTGTGGCTTTTGGACGGACAGTAAGATACCTTTACTAAGGCGTCTTATTTCCAGCCGACCTTGTTCAGGAGATGTTTAACTCTTTAAGTAAACAACCGGCCAAATCTGACATGTTTTATCCGTTTAAGAATGATAACATGTTCAGCCGAACTCCTAATGAAAGGTGCATTGTCTTTTTGCTTTGTAAAATTAGTTAGCTTTTGACGTAGTATGTAACTTAAGCAAACAATTAAAACAAAGTCATAGAGAAGTAGAATTGTATTATATGAAGTTTGCTTGACGGATAGTCAAGGTACATGTCTACATTCTACTTTTTCATTGTAATGCATTAGAAAAGATTACAATTTAGCTGGGTGCTCTAAACAAAGTATTTCTTCAAAGTGTCAGAATTCCACGTCCTAGGAATAGGACGTCCGTCCAATCCTTCAGACGAAAGGTACCATTCTGAACGACTTCGATTATCTTATAGGGTCCTTCCCAGTTAGGAGTAAGCTTGCCTAACTCTTTGGCTCGGCCGACCGCTTCCATTTTCTTAGGACGAGATCTCCCATCTTTAATGGACGTCTAGCAACTCTTTTGTTGAAGTCTCTTGCCATTCTTAACTTATATAGTTGCATCCTCAGCAGAGCATTGCCCCTGACTTCAGGAACTAAGTCCAAAGCCGTCCTAAGAGCTGCCCAGTTAGCATCTTCTGAGTACATCATTACTCTTAAGGTGGGTTCCTCAACTTCAATAGGAAGGACAGCCTCAGAGCCATAAACCATCATAAAGGAGTCTCTCCTGTGGAATTCTTGGCCGTCGTCCTAATTGACCATAAGACCAGCTGCAATTCTTCTACCCAAAGCCCCTTTGCATTGTCAACTTCTTTTTTATTCCGGCCGAAAGATCTTGTTAAAGCCTCCACTTGCCCATTAGCCTGTGGATGAGCTACTGCTGCAAAGTGAGCCTTATTCCTTGGTCGGCCAACCATTGACGAAGCTTGGGTGTTCAAATTGCGGCCCATTATCAAAGACGATCGACTGGGGCATGCCAAACCTTGTAATCAAGTTCTTCCAGATGAACCCTTTGACATCATTGGTGGTGATGCCCCTTAATGCTTCAGCTTCAACCCATTTTGTAAAGTAGTCTACAGCTACTATTACAAATTTCTTCTGGCCGGCAGCAATAGGAAAAGGCCCAAGAATGTCCATCCCCCATTTAGCAAAGGGAAGAGGAAAGAGAATGGGCGTCAAGTAATTGGACGGCTTTTGATGGATATTACCATGCTTTTGGCAACTATCACACTTCTTGGCATAGAGGAGTGCATCTTCTTTTAAGGACGGCCAAAAGTAGCCCGTCCTGAGAGCCCTTTCTGCCAAAGCTCTTCCTCCAATGTGAGAAGCACAAGCTCCCTCATGCAACTCCTTCAAAACGTCCAGACCTTCCTTTCGGCTGATGCACTTGAGAAGAGGCCGATTATAGGATTTTTGTATAGAGTCTCATTCCACAATTCAAACCACTTGTCCCTGCTTCACATACTTGGCCTTAATGGGATCAAGAGGCAGACGGCCGGTTTTCTTGAACTCAATGATTGGACTCATCCACTCATCATCTCGGCTGAGAAACACACTTCTCCGGCCTCAATGCTCTTGGCCGCCTTCACCTCCCAAAAGACTGTTCTAGGAACATCTCTTCGCCGAGCTGGCCAGTTTAGAGAGGGCATCAGCTTGATGGTTTTCTGATCTGGGCACCTGATCTAGGACGAACCTCTTTAAAGACTTGATCTCGTCCTTGACCAAATTCATATACTTGCTCATGGACGCTTCCTTGCATTCAAACTCACCATTGACCTGACTGACAACCAGCAGAGAGTCAGTTTTAGCTTCAATTTCCAAGGCCCCAGCCGCTTTCACATTTTTATGCCGGCTAAGAGAGCTTCATACTCTGCTTCATTATTGGACGCCTGGAATTGAATTTCATAGCATATTCAAACTTATCCCCTTCTGGAGATTGAAAAATGATTCCTGCCCCACATCCGTAGCAGTAGAGGATCCATCCACCATAAGGGTCCAATGACGCCTTCCTGCTGCTGGGTCCTGGACGCTTTCTATCATAGGCCGAGTAAGCTCTACGATAAAATCAGCCAAAGCTTGGCCCTTGATTGCCTTTCTAGGCTCAAATGTTAAATCAAACATATTCAGCTCAACACCCATTTTAACATTCGGCCAGAGGCATCCATCTTATGCAACACTTGCCTAAGGGCTGATCTGTATATACAAGATGCTGTGAGCTAAGAAGTAAGGTCTTAACTTCCGGCTAGCCATCAACAAGCCAGGCCGAATTTCTCGATGGGAATATCTGTTCTCAGCATCTTTCAGCACATGGCTCACAAAATAGACGGGTATTTGCACCGCGTCTCTTTCAGCCAAGAGGACTGCACTGACTGCGAAGGGTGATACAGCCAGGTATACATACAACTTTTCACCTTCGGCCGGACTGATCAACCTAGGCAGCTGCCGAAGATGGTCTTGACTTGCTGAAGCGCCAACTCAGCTTCTTCCGACCACTCAAACTTGGCATTCTTTTTGATAGTAGCAAAGAAATGGTGACATTTGTCTCCTGATTTTGAGAGAAACCGTCCAAGAGCAGCCAAACAGCCCGTCAACCTCTGAACTTCTTTGACTTTGGACGGCGAAGACATATTCATAATAGCCTGAATTTTGTCGGGATTTGCCTCAATCCCTCTCTGATCAACCAAAAATCCCAGAAATTTCCCAGCAACTACGCCGAACACACATTTTTGCGGATTAAGCTTCAACTTGAATTTTCTCAAGGTGAGGAAGGTTTCCCTCAGATCGTCCAGATGATCTTTCTCCTCTTTACTCTTGACGATCATGTCGTCATATAAGCTTCCATATTTCGGCCGAGCTGCGGTTGAAATACCGTATTAATGAGCCTCTGAAATGTAGCCGGAGCATTTCTTAGGCCGAAAGGCATCCTGAGCCATCCATACAGCCCTTTCTCAGTATACGAAGGAAGTCTTATCTTGATCATCCGGCCACATAGGAATCTGATGGAAGCCAGAGTAGGCATCCATAAAGCTCAGCAGGGCATGGCCGGCCGTAGAATCAACCAGACGATCTATTTTTGGCAACGGGAAGCTGTCCTTAGGACAAGCCTTGTTCAAATCTGTATAATCAACACACATCCTCCAAGTGCCATTCGGCTTTGGAACCATCACAACATTTGCTACCCAATCTGGGTAGTATGTTTCCCGGATGAATTTAGATTTAGCAGCTTTTGAACTTCCTCATCAACGGCCTTATTTCTGGCCGGCCCAGATGCCTCTTCTTCTGCCGAATAGGCTTTTGCCCCGGCTCAATGTTGAGCTTATGGACGCCACTCAGGGTCTATCCCAGGCATCTCTTCTACAGCATAGGCAAACACATCTTCAAATTCTCGCAGCAACGCAACTAAGGCGTCCTGAATTTCCGATCTCAAAACTGATCCAATTTTCAATGTCCTTTCCGGACGCTCTGGATTCAAGCAAATCTCTACTGGACTTTCCACGGCTCTGGACGTTCTAGTCCCAGACTCATTATAGCCATTATCTCAGATGAATGCTTTTCTTCCTTAATAGCCAAACACTTTCTCTTCTTGCTAGGCAAAAGCATGGACGGATTGCTTTCAGGAAGAGCGACTCCTGAACCTTCTCAATTTCCTCCTTAAGCTCACAATCTGGCCTTTAACTTTTTGGCCGAATCACTCCTTGTGCCCTTGGACACTCTGCTTTTTCTTCCAAGATGATGGTTTGAGTGTGGTGAGATAGCATTCTCTGGCAGCTTGCTGGTCTCCATAAAGAGATCCAATCTTCCCACCATCACATTCAAACTTCATCAGCATTAAATGGGTCACAATGACGGCCTTGATGTGATTTAAGGTAGGTCGTCCGAGAATGACATTATAAGCTGTCAAGTCTCGTACTACCAAAAATTTCACAAAAAGCGTCCTGGCCGCATCTTTTTTCTAACTCTGACGGGCAAGTGACGGTTCCCATAGGGTGTTGACCCCCGCCAAAACCAATTATAGGATGATTGACCGGCATCAAATCGTTTTTGTCAAACTTTAAACGAGACAAACAATCAGCACTGATGATTCAGTTGAGCTTCCAGTATCAATCAAAATTCGCCTAACCCTTAGTTGGCAATCTTCATTTCCACAACCAGCGGATCATCATGAGGCGTCCTAATATTCCCCCGGTCCAACTCGCTGACCACTATTTTTGGAAAAGGATCAGACTCGGCCTGGTTGGTGAGCATAACCTGGCTGAGTTCCCTCAAATAGTTTTTGTGGCCGCGATTTGTCGGACCTCCAGCTGCAAATCCTCCTGAGATGACCATCACTACATCATCATCCGTGCTATCTCCGTCCATCTTTCTTCCTTGACGGTTATCCCTTTTCTGAAACTTCCTTCCTGACGAGGGTAGGTAATTGTTCATCTTTCCTTTTCGAGCCAACTCTTCTAGTGCTCGCTTCAAATGCTTGCATTCATTGGTTTCATGCCACAATCTTTGTGAAAGTGACAATACTTGCTCTTGTCCTCTGTTACGGTAAGGCGTCTTCATCTCGGCCGGCGCCTTTAGCTCATGCTGATCTTTTATTTCCATCAAAATGGAATATTGATCTTTGTTGAACTCTATTGGTTCAACTGAGGCCGCCGGCTCTGACCGCCTACTTCTCTTGGACGAAGTGGTCATAGAAGTCATGCCCAAGTCTCAGCCTTCTTGGGCGGATTCTTTTTTGGCTGAACAGCTTCTTCAACTTTCTTCACTTCTGGCTGTTTTGCTTCAGCACAGACCTCTGTGGCATGAATGAATGCTTCAGCCTCCCTCAGCTTCCGTCAAAGTAGTGATTTTCTTCTTCACCAAATCAAACTTAAAACTTCCTGGTCTTAGCCTCTGATGAAGGCGTCAAACGCCACACCCGCATTCAGATCTTGGATCTGCAAGCCTCAGATTAAACTCTTCACATAACCTCTCAAGGCTCCTTAGGACCTTGGATGACTTTCCCAGGTGCATGCTTGTTTTTGTTCTTGCCGATTAGCCACAAAGTGACTGGTGAATAGAATACTAAGTTCAGTAAAATTATTCACTGAATTAGGCGGCAAGTTGTTGAACCATTTTTGCGCTACTCCTTTCAAAGTAGCTGGAAATTCTTACACCAAGTAGCATCGTCCACCCCTTGGACATACATCTGATGCTTGTAAGCTGATAGGTGATCGTCCGGATCAGTAGTTCCGTCAAAAGGATCAATGGTTGGGAGCTTAACCTTTGGGAAAGGAGGGGACTCCATGATCCTGACCGAGAAAGGAGTGGGCCAATTGATCTGGAGTGCCGCCACCTGCCCCTCAATGGGTATGTGCTCCTGACGGTACTCTTTTAAAACCGGATTAGATGAGGTGTTAGCTAAGGCTTGACGCCTGTACACCATAGGCTGCAAAACTGTCTTCTCTTGCCTGGGCTGGAAAGCGATGGACCACGGCTTCGCACCACTGTTCTGGACGGGAGCCTTAAGGACGGATCCTTCATATATGGCGTGGAGCCAGAGGCTGAACGCTGCTGTGCTGCCGCCCTCTTGGCCTCCAAGTACTCCCGGGCATCAGTCTCCATCATGTGACCAGTAGGAGGGATATTATCTGCTGGACGGACCACCAG
Source organism: Beta vulgaris subsp. vulgaris (assembly GCF_026745355.1). NCBI lineage: Eukaryota > Viridiplantae > Streptophyta > Magnoliopsida > Caryophyllales > Amaranthaceae > Beta > Beta vulgaris. Next base: position 41,249,405 of record NC_079208.1, read on the forward strand.
TTTCAGTCCATCTTCCTCCTAGAATCACTGACTGCCGGCTGCTTTCCTTTGGAAGGCGGCTTAGTCAATTCTGGCCGAGGTGGCCGACTAGGTCCTGGACGACCCTCTTGGGATCGCCCTTTAAGTGGCGCAGCTGCCTCTTCTCTCGGACTCATCTGAAAAAATAGCATGTTGTTCTTAATCTGCTCTTCCATAACAGCGGCCATCCTGGCCTGGAAGTCATTCAATAACATTTTCCAAATGACCAGCAGTCACTGGACGGTCAAGATTTTCTTGGATGACTGGAGTTACAGTCCTACCCTCGAGGTGAACGGCAGCATGGCCCTGATCCCTGCCTCGAGGTGGCCTCTCGTCATCAACGGTATCATCCACCTGAACTCTAAAACTTCTGTTCCTTGCCACATTCGAAGAGTGACAGTCCGTCATTGTTGCGTCTCCCCACAGACGGCGCCAAATGTTATGCTATGTAAAACTAGCAATTAATATCACAACTCCCAAAGATGGGTTCTTAGAATTGGAGACTTGTGCAACAATGATTGGTTCAAATCCCGAAGCAAACTCCTGACCAGCAACCTGCAAAAAAGGGACCCACCCTGGAGGTTTGGGTGGTATTTCCCCCTCCGATGCTTAAGTCAGATATCAGGGATGTAAAGGAACTTTTAGAGAGAGAAAGTAGAGAGAGAGAGAGAAGAATTTATGACAGAGTAACAGTACTATGCTCTGAAAAACGTACCTTTCACCCTGAAATCAAGGACTATTTATACTGTTTGAAATGACTGCTGTGCCTTGATGTCACCCTAATTTGGGAGCATCTGATTGGCTAATCAAAGTTTTGGGACACGTGGCAGCTGTTAATTGGTCAGTACACCTCACTTTCCTATAAAGGTGTAAATCAGACTTACTGGGCCTAAGTACAATTTTTGGGGCCAGGAGAAGGTCTTTTTAGAACGTTTCTTCAGAGAAACGTACTTTTAGGCCTGTCACCTTCAGGCCCTTTTGTACTTTTATTCCCCTGCGTATATGCCACATGTATGGCTCAGATGAGGCCACGTGTCAGCGCCAGAGCCGTTGATTTTTAGGCTACAACAAGTTCAGTTTAGCTCAATATAGTTCAGTTCAGTTCAATTCAGTTCAGCTCCATTCTTTTATAACCATTTTGTTAAATATTATTATTATGTTGGTCTAATATATTTTACTGATTCTTCTTCTTCTTCTTCTTCTTCTTCTTCTTCTTCTTCTTCTTCTTCTTCTTCTTCTTCTTCTTCTTCTTCTTCTTCTTCTTCTTCTTCTTCTTCTTCTTCTTCTTATTATTATTATTCTTCTTCTTATTATTCTTCTTCTTCTTCTTCTTATTATTATCATTATTATTATTATTATTATTATTATTATTATTATTATTATTATTATTATTATTATTATTATTATTATTATTATTATTATTATTATTATTATTATTATTATTATTATTATTTATTTTTATATCATCATTATTATTATTTCTATATTTTTTTTTATTATAGCGTTACTCATTATTCTTACTATTATTATTAGGAGGAATATGGTTTAGGTCAAAAGCACAAATAACTCGACGTTTTTAGCCCATAAACCAATCAAATCGCGTCAAAACGGGTTATGATGCAATTTTGCGCGGTCCGACCCAATCACATATTTATAACTATCATTTAAAAATATCCAAAAATACTATTATTACTCCCTCCGTTTCCTAAAGATCTTCCCACTTACTGTTCCTACAGATACCAAGGAAAATCAAGTTGCGTGGGGCATGGTGTGAGTAAAGTAGGAGAGAGAAAGGGGTTATTATAAATAAACAAATAAAAAAGGGTCAAAGTAGGAGAGAGAAAGGGAGTAAAATTGAATTAATAATGTAATGGTGGACCATATGATAGTGACATGAGAGGGTAAATAGGAAAATTTGTTTTGCCAAATAAGGAATAAAGCAAAAGAGGGGAGATCTTTTGGAAACACCCCTAAACGGAAAGATGGAGGATCTTTAGGAAACGGAGGGAGTATTATTCATTATTAATTATTCATCATTATTACTTATCATTATAATAATTATTTAATATTCATATTATTGTTGTTTAAATATTAATTATATATTTATTACATTCAATCTAATTCAATTCAGTTTAATTCAATTCAATTCAATCTAATTCAATTCAGTTCAGTTCAGTTCAGCTTAGTTCAGTTCAGTCAGTTCCGTTCAGCTGTTTTATGCCGAAGAGAACAGACCCTTAATTCAATTCAGTTTAATTCAATTCAATTCAGTTCAGCTCAGTTCAGTTCCGTTCAGTTGCTTTATGCCGAAGAGAACAGACCCTAAATTCTTCTTTGATTCCCATATTATTGAATTATATGTTATTTTCTTTATATTGTACATGTTCCACTGAATACTAATATTGCAGTTCAACTGTTCAAGTACCTAATGAGGACCTGCTCTCTTCGGCATAAAACAGCTGAACTGAACTGAACTTATTGGAGCTGAACTGAACTGAAATTATCACAGCTGAACTGAACTGAATTGAATTGAATTAAATTGAAATAAACTGAATGTAATAAATATATAAATAATATTTTAAACAATAATAATATGAATACTAAATAATAATTCTAATGATAAGTAATAATAATGAATAATAATAATAATAGTATTTTGGATATTTTTGAATGACAGTTATAAATAAATAATATTAATAATCATAAATTAATAATAATAATAATTAATGATAATAATGATAATTAATAATTATTATTTTATATTATTTGTATTAATATATTAATATTTGATGATGATATATAATAACAATAATATCTAAGAAGTAAATTAATATTACTATTTTCATAATTAGATTTAATAATATAATATTTAGTAATAAAAATAGTGATTGGGTTGGACCGCAAAAAATACATCATAAACCGTCTTGAAGCGATTTGATTGGTTTATGGGCTAAAAAAAGTGGGTTTATTTGTGCTTTGACCTAAACCATGTTCCTCCTAATAATAATAATAGTAATAATAATGAGTAAAGCTATAATAAACAAAATAATATATAGAAACAACAATAATAATAGTAATACTTAATAGTAATGATATATATTTAAATAATAATAATAATAATAATAATAATAATGATGATGATAATAATATTAATAATAATGATAATGATAATAATAATGTTAAAAATAATAATAATAATAATAATAATAAGAATAAGAATAAGAATAATAATAAAAGTAATTAGTAAAATAAACTATACCAACATAATAATAATATTTAACAAAATGGTTATAAAAGAATGGAGTTGTACTGAACTGAACTGAACCGAACTGATTGGAGTTGAACTAAACTGAACTGAACTAAACTGATTGGAGCTGAACTAAACTGAACAGAACGGAACTGAACTGAAAATAAGTTGGGGAGAACAGGCCCTAAGTCAAAAGAACAAAGGGACTAGAATTCTAGAAAACGATTGATTTCTCAAAAGAAGGCTTACCTTGGAAAAAAGAACCTCCAAGACGGCCATAAAATGCAACAACTGCCACAAAAATGGCATTTCATGATTCCAAAACTTGTCCAAACAAAGCCAACATGAGATATTAGCATATGTTAACATGGAGAGTGTTCCAGGAACCATTTAAATTTGTCAATTTGGAAGCATTTTTGTAATAGAAGTATTCAAGTTAGTCTACTTTTGCTATGATATTTAATTTTAAGCATTTCTAGAAACTTCTTCTAACTGGTCAAATAGTAGTACTTTCACCCACTGAAGCAACCATTTAGACTCCTACAGTTTGAGGTTGCAACTGTTTGATAGATTTATTTTCTGAAAATAATGGTGTTTTATTTTAGAGTATATGACTCGCTCCGAGCTTTTCAATCATCGAAGCCATAACTCAACTAATGTAGTCAGGAAAAGCCATAGAGTGACGGAAGAGACTAGTCTGTCGGACCTCCGGAGAAGTTGATAGCTGAAAAGTACATAGAGCATATAATACAAGCAACAATATGATGTGCCGGTTTGAGTCCTACAAGGCAATCTCCATTACAGTATAGAGATGGATCCATGTCACAATTTGATTCCTACGAAATAGAAATGACTTTTATTCTATTGATCAGCAAACAGATAACATTGTAGGTTATTGATTCCCAGCACTAACTTCAAACAAAAAAATTATCAAAACTTGTTTAAAGATTAATGAGTGCATCTTGTCTTCATTTATCTTTGAGCTTACTTTGCATTTTATCAAACATCAGCGAGTCTCCAGAACTTCAGCATGATAAGGCAATTAAGAGCTTCCCGCACATCTGCAAATTCACGAATTAGGTAGTTTAATATTTGAAAATAACCCTCGCGCAAATATCCAGAGATCGTCTCATATTCTGGCCAACAAGTGGCTGGAGTAACATCGATTTCAGGGTCAGGGATACGATCAGGATTTCTTTGTTGCCAGATTAATGAAATCCGTTGAGCGAGAACTTGCCAAGTAGGAAACCCATATGGAAAAATTTGGGTAGTGGTTTGCTCACAATAGAAGATTTGCATTTGCATCTCCATCCCACTGCAAAGCCCATATCTATAAACAGTTATTGTTTCTTACCATTCAATCTCCTTGTCATCGTCATCATCATCATCTGGACCAACATTGAAGTGATCATTGGCAGCATTGCCATCTCCGGCATGAAAGTTAACCCTTTCTATAACGGTGCGTTTATATTCATCCTCACATCTTCCCAGTTTTGAGTTGACCAATTTATCTTCTAGAAGTGGCCGTTTTTCGGTGTGTCGTACATCATTGCAGTTCCATGCCAACATGTGGCATGTTTACAATTTGCAAGCCCAGCCATGAGCATGTGCATCATGGGCCTCGACATAGGGATTCGGGAAAATGAGAGCCCTCCAAATTAAGTTTATATATATTAATGGTTATAGTAAGTATGTGTAAAGTTATATTTATTTGAGTTGTTAATGAATTAGTTTGCATTGTTGGCATCTTTTTCGTTAATGTACTCAATGTTATCAGGACCGAGATCCTACTTTGGATAGTAGCGGTTGATATAGGATCGAATCGGCGGGATCTAATCGTAGAATCTTAAGATCCTACAATTCCGTAAAATAGAGATAATTATGCTACAATATGGTGAGAAATTCATGTTAAAAATTTATAAAAATTAATCATGACTTATTTCATTAACAAATGGTGATATTTTTTCAATACTATAAGATTAAAGTAGCATGCAACCAAAATCTAATAGGAGAAATATAATAAGTGAAATTACTCTATGATTTTTTTATGATAGGATCAGATAGTAGAGTCGTAGTATTGTAGAATCGTATTAAGATCCTACCATGTGATTTTTTGTGGTTGGGTAGGATAGGAAGATCCTACAAAATTAAGATTCTACGTAGGATCGGGATCGGTGAGATACTTCTGAATCATAGAATCATAGGATCGTAAGATCCGGATCCGGATTTTAAGAACAATGATTATACCACCTTTTATTTTCCTTTTTCAATATTGCTTTATAATTCATTATTAAAAGTTTAAAAATAGAACTCAAAATCATCATATTATGGATTATAACTTTAACAATATATCTATACTAATATATTAAAAGGTGTTCCTAAGCAAGGATCTATGCCATGTGGAGCTATCTCTTAGTGTGTTTACTTAATATAAACACGCATATAATTAAAAAAATAGAAAATGCATCTTGTAAAATTTGATCCCATAACCTCAAGCTTATACACTAAAGCTCTAACCACCCAACCAAGTAATTTCTTGTTTTATATTTATGAAGTAAAATGTTAATAAATGAAAATTATAATTACCTAGGTAGACTTAAAAACGAGTTGTTATTAAATAGTAGTTCGTATTCACTGACTAAGTCCTCGTTTAATGGTAGTCGTACAGGGCCACCGTAACGCTTGGGACGACCCTAACAATTTGGTATTACAAAGTCCACGTTCCCCATACTTAGTCGACATCTTTGAAAAATCCGTTCTGAAAGAGCATTCCAGTCGTGACATTGATTTGCAAAGATAGATGTGGTTAATACTTGCAGCAGCCTAATATGCCGCATTTCATACTCAAGCTGATATCTGTAGATTACCATTCCCACGTTTGCATCTCCCTCATAACCATCACCATTACCATCACCACCACCGCCATTGGCAACATGAACATCGAGATTGTCATCTTGGTTCTGTTCCTCGTGGACACCATTTGCCTCCGCATAATCAGCATTCGCATTATATATTACTAGCATCCACTTGAATGTTATCAGGAGTTTGGTTTGGTGTGTCGGATAATTCAATCTTGTCCTTTAGGCCTTTAATTGGCAAAAAAATTACTAAGAAGCAATATATTCATAATTCATATATCAAAGCATACATTTATGGTACTATTAGGGGAATATAAAATATATTAGTATTTCGAGACATAATTTCATAAAAATGGATTTTTCTTTAAACTGAAAACTAAAAATGACCATAAAATATGTAATAAACGCAGAATGACTAGGCAAGAAAATAACAATTATATGTAAAAGTCGAATTTTCTTGAAACTAGAAATATTCAATAAACCAATAATCTCTCCATTAATGTTCATGAGCATAAGATACCCAAGAAAGAAAAATGACAGTAATTCATGTAACTTGAGTTTTCTTGAAATGAAATTATCATGTAAAAAAGAACAAAAAAAACTAAGCAATGACTAATATCGAAGAAGAGAATCAATATCATATTTCATGCATTATATTGTAAAGGAAAACTTACAAAGAACATAACAAGAAAATAACGATAATAGCATAACAATTAAATTTTCTCAAAACTAAAAATGTATACGAAACCCATCTATTACTAACATAGCACGTCTAAAGGTAGAAAAGCCCAGAATAAACAGAGTAAGAAACTAGTAATAATTCAAAAAAAAAAAAAAAAAATCAATGATAATAATGAAGGAATATGTCCTTAGAATAATATTGTGAAGATAATAAAGTTAATTATTTTAGTAATCAAATAATTTTCTTGCTAGAGAATAAATATGATTAATAGGACAATATGGATTGAGTCTATGACTAAAATAGATTAATCCCATGAGGTCACACATTGTATTGTATCACAAGTTGAACAAAGCAATCCAAATCCATGTAGCCTGTAGGATTAGGATTGGGCCAGTCCAAAGGAGAATATGAGGAGAATTAGTTCTTCTATTATATATAGGATATAATATTAGGGTTTAGGTGATCAATTGATTAATCAGTTTCTTTTCACTGAGAGAGAAAGTGAAATCCTAAATCTATTCCCTCTAAACAGGCGCCTATACCATCAAAAGCAAGAAAATTTACACTCTTCTATTCTAGCAAACATTGGTCTTAAACTGGTGCTCGTGGACTGATTAGAGGAGCAATAATTGGGGCTCTCAGATCTTCAAAGCTTGCATACAACAGGGAAATCACGCTACAAATGTTTAATATTTAATCCCTATTGAATTTTCATGTGTTTGATTATGTTTGCGACCCCATGTAGATGTTAGAAAATTGTTTCCTAAAATTTCGCTATATGCATCTATATATTCCTAAAGTGGTATCAGTTTTCCCTAATTCATAATAGTCATATGATCATGTAAATGTATGCAAAGTTATTATTTTTATTCAATTAACAGAGAATTTATTTATGGCTTTAATTTGCATAATTAATATTTGATATTAATTGATTGGAAATTGTAAATGATTGATTTATTAGTGATTTATGCTCAAATAATTTTATGATGGATCAAACTTTTTATACTACAGATGAAAAAAAAAATTAATTCACTATAAAATTTTCGGAATTTATCAATATATTTATTAGATTTAAAATTATTTATTGTTTAAGTTGATTAATCATTGAAATAATTTGTCAACAATTAAAAGATTTGATTTTTTACTTGTTAAATAAATCTAATGTTCATCACCCACACAGATCTAAATATTATGATAGCTGGAAATGATTTTTGGATTTTTCCACAAATTTTCGAAATTTAATTATATTATTAATGAATTTTGGTTAGATTTTATGTTTAATTTTATTATTCATATAATTTTAAAATAACAATTAAAATATTTGATTTTATTTGTTATGATAATTCGGTAGATCGGCCTAAAAATTATTTTTGAATTTTTTAGATTTTAATTGTTAATTTTCCGAAGTTTTGGATATAATTTGATATTTTACCCTAAATCTTGAATTGTTGTTAGATTTAATGTTTAATGGAGACTATTCATTAAAATCTAACCTCAACGAACCTAAAAATTTGTTTCAGAGTTTTTGATTCATTCAAAATTTTTGCCATGATTTTCGGATTTTAAAACCCTAAGGAAATCTCCTAAATCTTAAATTAATTGTTAAATAAAGAAAACTTTAATTTAAATGTTAATTGTTAAATAGATTGAAGATTAAAGCCAGCCATGGCTAGGTTGACCATCGAGGAGGGTGTTTCCACGGTGGCTGGCGGAGGAGGGTACCGGAAAGTGGAGGAGAAGAGGCGGTGGAGCAGGGGCGTACCACGCACGTTTGACGTGCGGTGGCTCACGCTGCTACTAGCCCGACGCTGGTTGTTGCTTGGATACTTTGTGCTGCCGGCGAGCGATGCAGCTGCGCTTAGTGACGTTTGTGACGGTATGACACATGCAGAGGCTGGTCGGCGATTGTCGCTGATGGTCGGTGGTTTAAGGGTTGTGTATGTTGGCGGGATTTGCAGGCTCAGGTTTTTCACTTGGAAAAGCGAGGTTGCGTGCTTGGCTTTTGACTGGTAGCCTTGCTGCTAGATAATAGTCAACTGTTTGAAAATTTTTTAAAAATAAGGAAAATTGTTTTAGGAAAATCTTTTTTTTTTTCAAAGTTGAGCATAAATCCAAAAGTTTCCTACTTTGCAAATTTTTGAGTAATAATGACTATTGTCATATTTAAATAAGTAATTAAATGAAAATAATTAAGTTTCCTAAATAATTTCCAGCTTAAATTTGTTAAGTTTATTATTATTATGGAATGTTTTTTTTTTTGCTTATTAATTGTTAATAAGTAAATAGTTTGTGTTTATTGCGTGGATGTTTAATGTAATATGTATGATATTATACTCCTTCTGTTTCCTAAAGACCTTCCATCTTTCCGTTTAAGTGCGTTTCCAAAAGATCTTCCCTCGTTTACTTTATTCCTTATTTTGAATTTTTTTTCCCTTTTTACCCTCTCATGTCCCTATCATATGGTCCACCATTACATTATTAATTCAATTTTATTCCCTTTCTCTCTCCTACTTTAATCCCTTTTTATTTGTTTATTTATCTTAATCCCTTTTCTCTCTCTTACTTTACCCACCCCACACCCCACACCCCATACAATGGATCCTCCTTGGTCTCTGTAGGAACAGTAACAAAGAAGATCTTTAGGAAACAGAGGTAGTATTTTGCACATTATGACTAGTATGGCCCAAATTAGGATAGTAAATACAATCTGCGAATTATTATATTTGAATATAAATTAAATACGATCTGCTAATCGTTTGTATTTTTGTAACTCTAAATTTTCGTTATTTATTTAATTCAATTATGTAATCAAAGCATGAGAATCCAAGGAGTTTCAAGGATGGTGATCCATGGAAATTCAAGGGAGGATTCATGAAGATTAGTTATTTTCCTAAGTATATGGGTCATACTAGTTAATTTAATTATTGCTTTTATAATTTTTTTTTGCATTTATTTTGTTTAAATGCTTGCTTCTAAGTTTGTTTGTGGTTGATTGATTCATGTGTTCACTATTAATTGACCATATTAGTAAACTTAGGTCTCCAATAGTAATGTTGAGTTCTAATTGCTTTTTCAAACAACACCTATAAAGCCTTAGATAATGAGTGATAGGTTCTGCCAAAGCAGGTTGTTACTCATAATTCCGAGGATAGTAGGGTAGGTTTTTTGAAACTTACATGTTAATGTTTGGTTTGACTCAACAAAATCATCAAAAGATAAAGTTTTGGGTTTTGAAGCTAATAGATAGTGATGGCCACTGGTGCGGGCTGGGCGGGCCGGACCGTGGGCCGTAGCGGGCTGGGCTGAGATTTCACGGCCCATGACCGGACCGTGAAATTCATGGGTTGGGTGGGCTGATCCGCGGGCTGAAAAGTCTTGGCCCACACCGGTCTGTTACCGGTTTTCACGGTTCGAGAAGCGGTTTTGGCGTTTCGTGGGTCTAGTGGGCTGGACCGGGCTGGCGGGCCGCATGAAATATTTTTTTCAAAATTATTTAATCATTGAAATTATTCATTATTGTTATATAAAATCTTTAAAATGAATAAAAATATATACAATTATTAAAATTAATGAATAATTTCATTATTTTAAAATTTGATTGAATTATAATATATGCAATTTGATTAAAATATATACAATTTGATTAAAATATACACAATTTGGTTCAATAATAACTTGGACTTGGCTGGGCTGGTTCATGGGTTGGGCTGGACCGGTTTCGTGGTCCGGGCTGGTCGGTTTTAGTAGCGGGCTTTAGTGGGCTGGGCTCAAGAAATCTGGCCCACGGCCAACCCACCAATTTCACGGTTCGAGCTGGGCTGGACCAGGCTTTTTGCGAGCCCGGCACACACGGCCCACGAGGTGGGCTGGGTTGGATGGGCTGGATTGACCCGCACTGTTGGCCATCTCTACTAATAGATAGGAGTAAACAAGGAGTTGATAACCTATCTACCGAGAATTATAATTAGTTATAATTAGTAAAGTGTTTACTTACCTCAACTACTATAAATTGAAGGCAGGGGCAAAGTCCGTTTGATTGTAATGCGAGGGGATCTTGGTTATTTCCTTATTCAATAGAGAATTTTCATTTTGAATAAAGGGTAGTAGTTAATTAAAATTCCTTTAATTGTTGCTTTCTTGATAAACGTTGATTGAATCTTGCTTTATTTTTGTTGTAGTAATTATTTCTAGTAACAATAACATCAGCACCAACAATTCTACTTGTAATTTGCGCTCCGTCCTTTCGAAGGACAAATTAAATGTTGAACGTTTCATTGCAAAGTGAAAGAGAAGTGAGAATCGTTCTCAGAACTGATAAGTTTAACAACTTTCACAAGCAAGGGGATGAAGCAACGATGCAAGAGATGCATGAAAGGCTAACTCAGACTGAGCGAAACATCCCTAACGAGCCAGAAAAAGAATAATATGAGGATGTTCTTATGGTTAGTAAAGGGAAATCGCTCAATAGGATTGTGACTGCTATTAAAAAGGACAAAAGCAAACAAGTTGCTTAGTCTGAAACTTCTGAAAAGCAAAAGAATACACCAAAACCAAAAGTTGCTGATGAGCACTATTGTTACACCTGTAACAAGGTTGGTCATTAGAAAAGTAGTTGTTCCAAGTATCTCAAGGATCAAAAGAAAGGAGTTTCTAGTTCATATATGTATGTTATAGAAACTTAGCAACTTCTGCTTCTTGGGTATTCGGTAATGCTTGTGGTTCGCACATTATTTGTAATATGCAAGGCCTCAAAAGAAGTAGAGCATTGGGAAAGGGAGAAGTAGATCTTCGCGTTGGCAATGGAGCACGAGTTGCTACATTGGCAGTGGGAGTATATAGTCTACTTTTACCTTCGAGATTAGTTTTAGAACTTAATAATTGTTATTATGTTCCTGGTATCACAAAGAATATTATTTCCATTCCTGTTTTGGATTTCGAAGGTTATTCATTTACAATAAAGAACAATTGTTGTTCTGCGTATTTGAATGATATGTTCTATGTCTCCGCTAAGTTATCAAATGGTTTATATGCGTTAGACTTAGAAACCCACATCTATAACATAGACAACAAGAAACATAAAGGAAATGATTCAAACCCTACATACTTATGGCATTTCGATTAGGCCACATAAGCTCAAAGCGTATTGAGAAGCTTCATAAAGATGGAATTTTCAAATTAATTGATTTCGAATCATTTGATACTTGTGAGTTTTGCTTGAAGGGGAAAATGAAAAAGTCGCCTTTCACAAGTTCAAGTGAAAGGACGAATGACCTTTTAGCCCTCATACATACGGATGGGTGTGTACTTATGAGTAATTTGCCTAGGGGAGGGTACATTTACTTCATTATTACTTTTGACGATGATGTAAGCAGATTTGGATTTGTTTACCTCATGCTGCATAAGTCGGAATCCTTTGGAAAATTTAAGGAATTCAATAATGAAGTACGGAACCAACTTGGGAAGAAAATTAAGGCAATGCTCAGGAGGTGGTGCATTCATCAGAGGCGGCCCGACATGAAAATGCTCAGGAGGTGGTGCATTCAATTCACGTACCTCCTACCATCCTATTTGGAGATACTCCATGCGAAGTCACTTAACCTAGTGAGGTAAACACTTCTTCTGTTGTTCTCCAACGTAGGGCTAATAGGACCATCATTCCGTTAAAAAGATATATTGATTTCCTTTTGACTGAAAATTCTGAAATAACAATTTTAGAATCAGAAGAACCTACTAGCTACAAAGATGCTTTGGATAGTCAAGACTCCGAAAGATGGCTTGAGGCCATGAAATCTGAAATGGATTCTATGTCTGAAAATCAAGTATGGGACTTAGTTGATTTGCCTGATCGGGTAAAACCCATTGGATGCAAATGGATTTTCAAGTTGAAAACAGACAAGGATGGAAACATTAGTGTTTTCAAAACAAGATTGGTTGCGAAAGGTTTCAAGCAAATTCATGGTATTGACTATGATGAAACCTTCTCGCCAGTAGCCATGCTGAAGTCCGTTAGGATAATCCTTGCGATTTCTGCCTTTCATGACTATGAAATATGGTAGATGGATGTCAAAATTGCCTTCTTGAATGGATTCTTTAAAGAGAATGTGTACATGACACAACCTCAAGGTTTTGAAGATCCAGAAAATCCAAGGTGGGTATGCAAGCTTAAGAAGTCCATTTATGGACTAAAACAAACATCAAGGAGTTGGAACCTCATATTTGATGAGGCAGTCAAGAAATTTGGCTTTCTTATAAATGAAGAGGAATCTTGTGTATACAAGAAGTTAAGTGGGAGTAGTATTGCTTTTCTGGTCTTGTATGTTGATGACATACTTCTCATAGGAAATGATAAAACGATGCTTGAGTCAGTCAAGCTAAGAAATGGCTTAAAAATTGTTTCTCTATGAAAGACTTAGGAGAGGCAGAATACATATTAGGAATAGAGATCTATAGAGATAGATTAAAAAGGCTAATTGGGGTTAGTCAAGAAACTTATATTGATAAGGTTCTTGCAAGGTTCAAGCTGGAAAACTCCAAAAGAGGTTTCATTCCTGTTGTAGCCTAAAAATCAACGGCTATAAATATGGTATTACACTTGGCAAGACTCAGTGGCCTTCGAGTTCTGATGAGGTCAAGCGTAAGATTAATGTTCCTTATGTTTCTGTAGTAGGATCCATTATGTATGCCATGATATACACTCGATCGGATGTTGCATATGCTTTGAGTATATACAACAGATACTAGTCAAATCCAGGAGATGTGCACTGGATTGCTGCGAAAAACATCCTTAAGTACTTGCGAAGGACTAAGGATAATTTTTTGGTTTATGGTGGAGATGATGAGTTGGTTGTTACTGGATACACTGATGCAAGCTTCCAGAGCGACAAAGATGATTTCCGATCTCAATCTGGTTTCATATTTTGTCTTAATGGAGGAGTTGTGAGCTGGGAGAGATTTAAGCAGAGTACCATCGCAGATTCTACGACAGAGGCTGAGTATATTGCAGTAGCAGATGTAGCAAAGGAAGTTGTTTGGATCAAAAAGTTCATTAGTGAGCTTGGTGTAGTTCCCAGCATTGAGAATGACATTGAGTAGCATTATGACAGCAATGGTGCCATTGTGCAGTCTAAGGAACCTAGATCGCATCAAAGGTCTAAACATGTCCTCAGGAAATTCTATCTTATTCGAGAAATCGTTGGAAGAGAGGATTTGAAAGTAAGCAAGGTTCATACTGAGGATAACGTAGCAGATCCTCGGACTAAACCGCTTGCTCAACCTAAGCATAAGTGTCATAATAGGTCCATGGGGATGAAGCATTTGGGAGAATGGTTTTAGGTTGCTTACTTCATGTTTACAATTGTAAAGACATTTATTATGCTTTGAAATGTTTATCAATAAAATTCCGTTCTTATTTAATTGTTTGGTTTAGTATTAAATAAAATATCCAAATAATTTGTGTTTTCAAATAGGATTGTCGAAAACGTTTTGATATCGGAACACTATAAAGTGGGGAAATCACAATTTATTTGAAGTCCCTAGTCTAAATCATTAAATTGGATATAAGTGATTTATTTAATAGACTGATGTATGTATAATTAATTGATAGCGCAATTCCATGGGCTTTGGAGACATAGAGATGTCTAATTGATTATATGGATGTATAGTTGATACAGTGAGACTTGACCTAATTAGATTCTAAAAGTAGAATCACAGTACTATATTTAGTGGATTCCTTAGACATGAGTATGTCGTAATAACCACAATATAATTAGTTTAACTTTGACACTGTTAAACGTCGCGCCGTAAAAGGAGGCTATAAAGGCAGTGATCAGATGGGCTAAGAATTGAGCGGGAGTTATGGTCATACAAGAGTGGATAACTCCTCCTATTTTATAGGAATGGCGTCTGGGCCTCTTGATGAGCGAGAACTGGAAAATTGCCTGGCCATGCGGAATAGGATTAAAGAGTTAATCCTCATTTGAGCAGTTCGAACTCAACGATCAAGAATCATAAATTTGAGAATAACATTATGTTATTAAATTTGACATTAAGTGACTTAAGGAATTTAACATTGCGCTCTTGTCTTCGGACACGTGGGAGATTGAAGGAATATGCCCTTAGACATTCCGGCAATTACTAAATAGAAATAGGAATAATATTATGAAGATAATAAAGTTAACTATTTTAGTAATCGTATTTCTTGCTAGAGAATAAATATGATTAATAGGACAATATGGATTGAGCCTATAACTAAAATATGATTAATACTATGAGGTCACACATTGTAGCACAAGTTAGACAAAGCAATCCAAATCCATGTAGGATTAGGATTGGGCTGGTCCAAAGGGAAATAGGAGGAGAAATAGTTCTCCTAACTAGCCTATGACTCTTCAATTATATATACTATATAATATTAGGGTTTAGGTGATCAATTGATTAATCAGTTTCTTTTCACTAGAGAGAGAAAGTGAAATCCTAAATCTATTCCCTCTAAACCGACGCCTATACCATCAAAAGCAAGATAGTTTACACTCTTCCACTCGAGCAAACGTTGGTGCTCAACTGGTGCTCGTGGACTGATTAGAGGAGCAACACTTGGGGCTCTCGAATCTTCAAAAACAGGGAAATCATGCTATAAAGGTTTGATATTTAATCCCTATCGAATGATTCATGTGTTTGATTATGTTTGATATTTGCCTCTGATTTTTCCTAGAATTATCTCCTACTAGTCTTTATACTAGTGCCTCAACGTGTGCCGCCAATGGATCCTGATGCCTCCCTGGGTATCCCATATCCTCATTCTCCACACCTCCTGCTTGATCATACGTAGGATTAGGGTTAAGAAATGAAAGGTTGATTTTCATAACCTCCTATAAGCATATCCTGGTGCTGCATACAATTAGGATTAGCTGCTCTTGTGCCAATTGCGGTGGGAACGTATGCCCATTTGTGAGGATCCCGTGCTGATAAGCACCAGTTGCTTGGATAAATGAAGCTTGGGGTTGACCATACCCCGGAATATTCCTATAATGAGGCATACCAGCCAAGTTTGTTGGTTAGGCATACAAGCATAGGGTGAAGAAGGAAACCAGACATATTTGGTTGGTTAGGAAGCACATATGCATGCGGTGAGCTATTGTTGTTTGCAACAAAAGTACCTTGCCTCTGTCCTCCTTGTGGCAGTCTAGATTGGTGTGTTGTCACCAATTTGTCCACCAGCCATGGAAAACGAAGGTTGATGATGTCCTGACGTTTGGTGCCAGCCTAGCTCCACGCCCGCTGCCATTCCATCACTTCTCTTAAGATTTCCACGATTACCCTCTACAAGCCTCAAGGGTATTGCCCTTGTTGGGTGCTTATGGGAGGAAGTTTGTGGATCATTTGAGATTAGTGGAACTCTAGTTTCAAGATGGGAGATATGTACCCTTGGAGGAATATCTGGCACTACACCACAACTTCGCCTTGGTCTATTTAGCGGGACCTCTTCTAAAGCCTTCACTAATTTCTCATTTAAATGATACTGTTTTTCGAATAATGGTTCTAAGCGAGTAACTACTTCAGTAGCGAGAGACTTAGACATTGCCGTGAAAGTTGCACTCATAGTATCGTTGATATCTACGAGTATTTGATCAATTTGCCTAGAGTTAAGTTCTCTATTCTCTTCACATATACCTTTGGAGGATGTATGTGAAGACTTTGGCAGACTTATGGGCTAGAGTTATGTAGTTATAATCAAAATTGTTGTCTTTGACTCTCTCTGGCTTCCAACAGTAAATGCTTTACTATCTATGTGAACTTTCCATACAGTTGATGTATAAGTCCACGACCAGTACTACTTGGAGATGAGATTTTCCTTTGTGGGGTCTCTCCATTTGACTCTTCCTGACTATGGTGAATTGATTCACCATTGTTACTTTGTACCCTAGTCTTTGAAGGGATTGAAAAACTAGTTTCCATGTTTTGGAAACTTGATTCACCCCGAGCAACTTCTTTATTCTTTCTAGAACATGTGTCCGGCATTTTAATGAAAATGACAATAGTTGTTTTATACAGTTAAATTGTAAAAAGTATGAAGAAGAAATTTCACAATTTGATTATTAATCTTCTCCTCCCACTGGGGTCGCCAAAAAACTTGTTGGTGCAAAATCAGTTTGTTACTGAATGCCATGGGAGGCTTAGTCCCTTGGGGTTACCGGTTTTAATAAGATAAAACCTTGCTAACGTACTTTGTCGCAATTCAATTAATGATTGACAAAAAAGCCTATTAAATTCAGGCGAAATGCAATAAATAGAGCAAGCCATAATTAATCTTTTTATTCAAGCAAAACATTCTCATACATACCACAAACTTTAAGAAAATATTTTACAACACGTATAAGGATAAGCCAGGATAGACCACTAAAGGGAAAGCACAAAGATTGTTACCTCCATGGTTTCTTGCTTCAATCGGAGAATTACATAACTTGAAGGCATGACATGTTCTAAATCTAATGAATTAAACTATAACCCCAAAAGGGGGTTGGCTAGACTAAGGCTAGGCTACGCTAAGAAAAGAGTAAATGCAAGTTGTTGCGCGATGTTTGATCGATTTTTTTGATTGATGATCCTTCTTCTATTTACAAACCAACGTGGTACTAACTCCCATACCTTCTTGGAGGGAAACATTTGGATCATCTTTGATTCAAATCTCAACCATCTTCTGGTGCTGAATAACCGTAACTTTGCACGTTCTTCCTTATGTGGATCCATCTCATGATTACTCTTTAACCGCTTATATCTTTGCTATTCTTGACTTTCATCGCCTGATGATCTTGATGGTAGTATTCTTCTATTGACTTTGACTTATGTTGATTTCGTCCAATGGGCCTTACACTCTAGTTGGGCCTTCATATTGAAGTGAAATTAAACCTTTTTTGAGGTCTAATACAATGTACCATAATAAATGCTATTATACATCTAAAAATGGTGGTAACAATGGGACAACCAATGTTTTGAGGGTGGTTGAGATCACATATGTTTTTCGAAGTTTGAACACTGTTTGGATCCAAATCCAATAAACTCGTTCCACCTTAACATTGGAAAGAACAAGGATAATTATTTGTTACTTTGAAGTTGCATATTCATTCAATTTGATCAACATTAATTATTACAACGAAAGAAATAATTGATGCAATTTTCCAAATTTAACAAGAAACTTAAATCATATGCTAATAAAGCAGATGATAATCCTGTTCTGGTATTGAGCTTTAATCTTCCATGCTAATAATACAGCGCAAGCCTTCTCCATTTTGCATGTACTCAAAAGCCTTGTTAATTCCTGAGAAGGGAACTCTATGAGTTATGAATTTATCCAAATCCAACTCCTGTAAGTCACCAGATAAACTGCTCGGTTATTATAAAGTGAGGAAAGATTACAAAGAAAGTATGATTGCCATCATTAGTGTGTTTGGTTTGTAGGAAAATAGTTTAAAGCCAATCACTTTGCGCTTCTCGTATTCAAGAAAGTAAATTTCAAGCAATGAAGGATGAAATAAGTTCTAACATCTTATAAGTTATAAACAAATTTCACTAAGTTTAGAGAAGCTCAGTTTCAATAGGTTTAATTTCGATAGTAGGAATATATTGGATTTTTAAAAAAAAGTTCTAGATAGAAAATATTATGTGTCTGAAAAAATTATTTTTAACATCCAAAATTATCATTTTCTTAGGATGATCTAGTTTTTCTGAAAATTTTGATTTTTCATTCAACCAACTTACAACATGATAACAGAGGGTACCCTGTTTATGCAAAGCTGTCAACATTTTACCTGATTCATGTACATATCAACCACAGATGGAAGATCAGTCTTGGGCTTATAGTTGCCAAAAAATGTCCCTTTGAGAGTCCTTTCATTCAGAAAATTAATTGGCTTACTCATAAATACTGCATCCTTGCTTGGAACTCCACAAAGCACAGCCACTCCCCATCCCTTTATAGACAAATTCCAACATAAAACAAAGAAAAGAATGCTAATAAATTTCTGCTTTCAATCAAAATTATGAACTTTTTGTAAGAAAAAAAAGATCCAAAACGCATACATCATGAACGCACTCGAATGCAGATATCATAACATCCACATTTCCGGTGCACTCGATACTCCTGTCAACTCCTCCGTCTGTCATCTCCCTTATGACCTGTTAAAGACTTGAAAGGGTATAATATAGCCACAGCTCCATAGTATACATCAGGAAATCTCTTGAAAATGGGATGAAAAGATTTGAACTTAACCTCTTGAACTGGTCTGTCATAATCTTTTGGATTAACAAAGTCTGTGACACCAAATTTCTTGGCTAAAAATAAAAACAAAAAAAGTTTGGTTACACAACTAATTATTAACAAGAATTTGGCCAATGACTAACACAAGAAAGCATTGAAAACTGTTCATGTGGTTCTGCATTCCCATAGTTGTTGTTTACTTGTTTTTGCCTCCCACACAGAATTAGGATCTTAGGTCCTAACCAGGCATAAAAATGGGTGCTTTCTCTTGAAAATTATAAATCAATTTTCATTAAAAAGGTTTTCTATCCAACCAAACAAAGCATATACCTTCTTCAAACCTGTCAGGGTTTCGAGCAATCCCTATTATCCTTGATGCACCAGCAATTCTAGCACCTTCAGCAGCCTTGGTAATATAGAAACAATGCAAAGAGAGGGAACAAGTAAGAAACACACATACTTCACTATATGGTAAATAATATAAGAAGAATCCTATCATCTTTCAACTCTGCCTAAAACTTACAGCAAGTCCAACTGCCCCAAGTCCAAAGATAGCAACAGTAGAGCCTTTCTTCGGTTTTGCTACATTCAAAGTCGCTCCCAAACCTTAAATTCAGACCCAAAAAAACACAGTATTATATATATTTTCAAGCTTTAGATTTCTCAAGACAACACAAAAAGATTGGATATTATGATAGCGAGGAAGTGGTTCTTAGTCTTCAATGAAACTTGAGTAAGGAGTAGATCTTTTAAAAACCTGTTGAAACACCACAGCTGAGAATACATGCTTTATCTAAGGGTGCCAATGGATTAATCTTCACAAGACAACCAGAATGAACAACTGTATATTCACTGAAAGTAGAAGTTCCAATGAAATGGTAAACAGGATTTCCCTTGAGAGAGAACCGCGATTTTCCATCATTTAACATCACTCCTCGGTAAGGATTCATCCGTAACAAATTACACATGTTGCTCTCCTCCGATTTGCAGTGACGACAGTCCCCACATTCTCCGGTAAACACAGGAAGAACATGATCACCTACTTGGAAATCATTCACTCCCTCACCAATGCTCTCTACAATTCTGTCAAAAATCAACATCTTTTAAATCATTATTACTGCAAAGAAGCAGAGTTTATTATTAAGCCATGCATTAATAATGATAGAGAGTTCAGAACAGGTTTATGTACCCGGCTGCTTCATGGCCGAAAATGCGAGGAAACAATTGTGTAGAAGAACTGCCCTGCCAAATGCAGAATAGAGGAGTACATCAATTAAGTGGGAAGCCTCAAAAGTAAACAAGAAGATTGAGTATTTGATTAGAAAATACACTATTAACCTTGGCTTCCCAAAAGTAGAAGTCAGTACGGCAAAGAGTGGTGTATTTGATCTTTACTCTGACTTCCATGGTCTGTGGTGGAGCAACCTCTACTTGCTCTATCACCAACGGCTTCCCCGCCTCCCATGCTACCGCAGCTATGCAATGAACCAAATAAAAGAAAAGCACATCCCATTAATTTGGAAAATGAGCAACACTGAGCAGTTAAATTCTCAGAGAAATAGTTATCATTAGAGAAGCTAATACCCATGTTCAACCAGGAAATTTACCTTGGCAGGGAATCACAAGGCCAGCCGTAGTACTAGACATGAGCTATGTTTAGAGGAGCTCTCTTTGTTATAAGCAAGTGTTTTGTGATGAGACTGAGCTTTGTGCTAGAGATACCACAAAACATATAATGATATAAAGCATTTCTTATAACTTAATAAGTCCAAATAATTGATCTCCTTTTTTTTCCCTTTTTGTTCTTTTCTGGGTTGATCAATGATGCATAATTTGTAAGTTGAGGTAAAAAGAAACTACCATAAAATTTACCATTTTGATCATTTTGCATTAGTTTAATTCTTTTAACACGTTCATAATATATCATTATATCAACATGTTTATGGAGTTGCATCAATAATTTCTTTCACAAAATTCAGATAATCTAATTACTCTTGATTTTTTCTTTATTTAAGCTACGACAATTGTAATAAAATTTAGAGAATTGGAGGGAGTACAAAGCTGAAGATGATTGTACAAGGACGAATATGATGAATGAAGTAGAGATAGATAGATGAAACAAGATTTGGTCCCAGATTGAAAAGTGAGTGGACCTTGATATGTACTATCACTTTGAAGAAGAGCTTTTCATTTCCCCACAAAGTTTGTTCCTTAGGAGAAAAAAGTTGTAAAGGTTGAAAAGTGAGCTGACTCCTAGTATGTGTTTCTTTCCCTTCATATGCAATTGCAAGGGAAAGAGTTAATGGGCTACGGTGTAGTGTACAAACTTAACTTTCAAAGTTAAAATTCACCACACAAGTTAATCCCATATCTTCTGGTTTCATACAAATATCAACAATCATGTTGATCACCAAAATAAAAACAAATCTAACTAAAAGGAGAAGTCAAAGAAAAACATGTTCATAGGCCGTAGCTGCAAATATGCAGTGTGCTGACATTAATATTGAAGATAGTTTAAGTTAATCCTGGGCCGGGCTAGGGCGAGACAACAATAAAAGATGTTAGCCGAATTTGGCATGACACGTTGTTAATTGATCAAATGTGATCAATTATCATCAAGGAAAAGATGAGCAGAAGTAAAGATTAACGAGAAAGAACACATTACACTCAATGTGAGAGAATGTGAAGAATTGAATTAATTGAGTACCAAAACATTACATGAGAGTATTTATATGTAATGAGTAATTCAAGAAGGTTGGCAACAAAGGCATAACAGAAACTGTAACTAATCAATAATCCATAACAGAATCTGTAACTAACTAATCAGTTAGTTGAATTAATGAGCTGCTTAGGAAGCTGAGCTGGCAGCTGAAGTCTTATCACCAATACACGTCAAAGTCCACCATTATTGACGGCCAAAAAAATGTGTCTATTCTTCCAAACTAGTGCTTGGACCTCGTGCTATAGTGCGCGGACCCCCAAAATAGCAAAAATAATTACGGACAACTAAATGTTAAACATTAGCATAATTAACTTAGGGAAAATCAAATTTGGTAGCTAAGCTAAGTAGATTGTATGATATATATGCATATAATCCTTGTTGGTTCTGGTTCTCGCTATTGTTGGGTACAAGATATGACAAGGTTTTTGCCAGGAATACCGCCCTTGAATTATATGTTTAAGTTGTTATTCCGTTATTTCTTTGTTCTTTCGTAATTTTCACTAATTAATGTCAGTTTTTAATTAGTGTCCTGAATTGTTATTTCTTATGTTCTAAATTGGTATGTACATGTTCTGAACATCAGATTTCGTCCTTCATTGTTATTGTTGATGTTATTTTACCAAATTATTGCAAGATTCATCCCACATTCTTAATCAAATTTGTTTGAATTCATGATATATTACATAATATCATTAATTATCTTCACCAATTTCTTTTTCAAATTCTGCACTTTATTTTTGTTTCAAAGGTATGATGGTGAATTTGGGTTTATATTTCAATTCTTATGTGCTTGATTTTGTTATTTAGCTCATAATTTCATTTTCTGTTGATTTTTTTTGTTTCTTTCGTAAATTTCACTAATTAATGTAAGCTTTTGTGAAAGAAGTTATTTTCCTTAGCTTTCATAATGTTTACAAAGTAAGCTATATACTCAAGATTACATGTATAATACAAGGCATGATTTTAGGAATCAAAGATACTTTCCTAACAAACACTATCTACAACTAATTAAGTAATTAAATATTAACATATATTTAATTTACATTATCTAACACACCCCAGTCGAAGTGGGAGGAGGACGAACGATGAGACTGTCTCTAAAGTCTTCAAAGAGGATCAAGGGAAGCCCCTTCGTAAAAATATCTACAATTTGGTACTTAGAGGGAACATGCAAGACACGAACTTCACCACGTGCTACTTTTTCTCGAACAAAGTGAATATCCACTTCAATGTGCTTGGTACGTTGATTTGTACTAGATTTCCTGACATATAGATGGCACTCACATTATTACAGTAAACTAAAGTAGTCTTTTTAAGAGGACAATGAAGTTCCAAAAGTAAATTTCATAACCAACAGGACTCGAAAACGACATTGGCCACCCCCTGTACTCTGACTTGGCGCTCGAACGAGAGAGAATAGGTTGTCTCTTGGAGGACCAGGAAATCAAATTATCATCGAGAAACACACAGTACCCAGAAGTAGAGCGTCGGGTATCCGGACACCCATCCCAATTTGCATCAGTGTAAGAGATAAGAGTGGAAAAGGAGGATGCATAGAGATGAAGACCATGAGCAAGAGTACCCTTGACATAGCGAACAATAAGTTTCAGGGCTTGCATATGTGCCTCCATAGGCTAGTGCATGAATAAGCAAATCTGCTGCACTGCATAAGAATTATCAGGTCGAGTAAAAGTCAAATATTGTAGAGCACCGGCCAGGCTGCGATAGAGGGGAGTATCGGAGCACTGGACATCATACTGAGCACTAAGTTTGGGTTTGGTGTCAACAGGAGTGGGAGACGGCTTGCAGACCGACATTTCAGCACGCTCGATAATTTACTCAGCATACTTGCGCTGAGACAAGAAAAGACCACCTACATGACGAGCAACAGCAATACCCAAGAAATAATGCAAATGACCAAGGTCCTTCATGGCAAACTCAACACCCAAAAGAGGCATAATAGACTTCCGGAGGGCATTAGATGAAGCAGTCAAGATGATGTCATCAACATAAAGGAGGAGATAAGCATTACATTTGTGATAAATAAAGAGTGAATTATCTGATGTGAGAAACAAAATCTGGAAACCAGTGATACCACGCCCTGGGGGCCTGTTTAAGCCCATATAGAGACTTCTTCAGCAGGCATACATGATTCGGAAACTGAGGATTTATGAGGATCAAGTAACAATCATTTTTTACTTTTTTTATTTTTTTTATCATATTCATGATGTATATTGTTAACATATTCGTGCAATTGTAAGTATTGTATATTATACTAACTTCCTACAATTTTTTTACTTCTTTTTCATTAACATTATATTTTATGATTGATTGCAATATTTTCCACCTTTTACCTAACAAATAAATTGGTGAATATGGGGTCCACTAACAACAGCAAAAACAACTTTTTAATGAACCCCATAATTTTTAGCATCAGGGTATTTGGTAAAAGTAAATTTACCTCCTGATCAATAGTGTTCATTAATGGTGTCAATCTGGGTCACTGGGTGGGTTTGGGTTGACCCAACCTTGGTCGGAATAATCTGGGTGAGAGTGTGACATGGGTCGGAATCGGATGGGTCGGGTTCAACTGGCTGATGGCCTCTCGGAACTGGGTCGGCCGGTATTCAGGTTGGGTGAATTTGGGTTGGAATGGAATAAGGTAAAGTCGGTCCAAATTGACTTTTGGAATAACTTGGGTCGGAAAAAATCGAGTTTCGAAATGACTTGGTTCAGTAAAAATCGAGTTTTGAAATGACTTGGATCAAAAGAAACCGGCTTTCGGAAGGACTTGGATCGGAAGAAATCGGCTTCCACAATGACTTGGGTCGGAAGAAATTGGCTTTCGAAATTACTTGGGTCGGAAGAATTCGATATCGGAATGACTTCGGTCGGAATAAATCGGCTTTCGGAATGACTTGGGTCGGAAGAAATCGGCTTTTGGAATGACTTGGGTCGGAATAAATCGGCTCTCGATAGGACTTGGGTCAGCTGAAGTCTCAAACCGACGGCGTATTGACTTGGATCGGAAGAAATCGGCTCGCGAAATGACTTGGGTTAGGATTGTTATAACTTATAAGTTATAGCATGTGATATTGTGATATAGTGATATACTGATATTGTGAAGTGATTGAGTCATTGTGAATTTTGTGATAATACATTGAATCATTGATACTTATATTAATAATTTAAAAAGTTACTAAACTAAGACTTATAATTTATATAGTTATATTATTGGGTCATTCACCATTGGATATTACCCATCGGGTTATTCGCTTATTCTTATTCATGATTGCATAAGTATTCAAGTAACAACCATAAGGGTTAAGCCGTTAAGGCATAAGTCCATGCTGATTATTTATTATAGTCAATAGACTGTTAAACTTAAACATTTAGTTAGTTAGTGACTTACTCACTCTGAAGTCTCAATGAGTCACTATATAACAACAAAAAAAGTTAGAATTAGAGAAGTAGGTTGACATTAAATCATTAATGAACGCATCGTAATTCGTAATTATAAAATTGTTCGACTTTCATCGTTCATGGAAAATTTGAACAAGTAACAAAGATCAACGGTAATCACTTAATCGAATATGAAGATGATACATAATTATATCACTATATCTGTAGAGGATGAAACATTTAAACTATGAAAGTAGATTATAGATAATACCAAATTATCAATCATATCAGTGGAAGATCAAGATCATTGATGTTTCGGTTGTTGATCTTAAAAGATAGTAACATAGGAGGTGATCTTATTAAACGGTCTATATTAGAAAACCACGTTACAGTTATTTATCTTACAAAATAGGGCTCAATTGTATTACGCGATTCACATTAATCGAAGCATCATTAGTTTGATTGATCGACTTTCGTTAAGTTAAGGTTTACATAAATCAAATGATCATAAGATTGATTGTCTTTGACATTAATCAAAACCATCAAAAAAATGATTGTCATACAAGATAGGGCTCGATCATCGATGTTATTACACGATTTTAACAATGATCGAAACATCGTTAGAAAAGATTAATCGACTTTCATCGTTGATGTTTCAGTTGTGGATCCTAAAAGATACTAAGATAGTAATATAGGACTTAGGAATCTCAAGTCTATATGATTATCCGTCTCAGTGACTTGCTAAGTTGATATATGTATCGTCGTATCGGTATTATAGTAATTACAGCATTACGCTATTGCAGCTTTGGCTTAACAGTTTCACATCATTCATAATCATCTTTACATGAATCAACTTGTTTAAAATTAAAAAAACTAATTAATCTTCTAAAATTTATAATTTTTATTAATTTCTAATATTATTAATTACTAAACAAATTTACAAATCAATACTAGAAGTCTAGATTAGTTGTCTTACTTGTCTAGATTCTAGACTTATAAACTTAGAAATTACAAATAGAATACTTAAACTTGTCTTTAACCTTAACCATTTGATTTGAGAAAGAGTAAATCCAACAATTGATATTTTGAAATCCATGTGCTTGGTCACTCTTGATGCTCATTGGTCAAAAGAATAAATCAATGATCATGGTTTGAGACCATTTATTAGCCAATATAAAATTTGAGCCCTTCATTTCTTTAATCTCTAAAATCAAAAATCTAAAATCAACTCTCTAAAATCTCTGCCATTCACTCTCAAAATCCAACGGTTTTATTATACCTAAAATTCCCTACTATATAAACCCCTTTTTAAACCCCCCCCTCCCTTCATTTCTTCGCCTCTTTCTAATTTTACACTACTCTCGTTCTCTCTTGATCCTCAGTCCTCACTCCTTTTCCATCAAAACCCTAAAAAACCCTAAAATTCACGGTCTTTCTCTCTTTTTTTTCGATTAAAACCCTAAAAATCTCAGTTTATATCTCAATTTTTCCAATCAAAACCCTAAAATTATCAATTTCTCTCTTATTTTCTCTCTGAAATTCTCACTCTCTTTCTCAAAAAACTTAAGATCTAAAGAAAACGCTATTTTTTTCAGATTTCTCTTATTTACCAGTTCTAGTGTTAAAAAAACGCTAATTTTTTCATATTTCTCTTATTTACGAGTTCTAGTTTGTGAAAATGCTAATTTTTGCATAGATCTAAAGAAAGTTGAGGTTTGTGGTGAAGATTTGAGGAAAAGGATCTGAAGAAAAAGGCGTTAATCTGAAGAAAAAAGGTAACAAATTGAAGATCTTGGGGGAAAAAAGCAAAAAAGCCTAAATTTAATATTTAAAGACGCTATGTCACAACCAGGTAAGTCTTCTATTTTTTGTTTTTTTTTTTAGAATTAGGTGAAGATATGCTTGATTGTGATTGTGGGATATGTGTTGGTCCAGATTTGCAGATCTGCTGGAATATCATGTTTTTTTTTGTCATATGTCAGAACTAGAATTTAAGGGTTTGTGCTAAAAATTTTATGCATGAATTATTTAGTTTTCTGATTTCAATATATGTTTATTTTACGATTTGAAATTATGTAATTATGTTTATTCTGTGATCTGAAGACTGTAATTAATCAATTATGTGTTTGTTTTTATTATCTTGTATATAATTATCATGTATAATGTATTATATTAGTTTTTGACTTTTTGTCATATATCTTAATTATTTAGGTTCATTTTGCTGTTTGTTTATATGTTTATGATTTGTGTTTAGGTTTCTAGGTTTGTGTTAGGGTTTTGTATCTAGGTTCGTGTTAAGGTTTTGTGTCCGGGCTTGGGTTTAGGGTTTTATTTGTTGTATTTGGATTTGTATTTTTGTTTGTGTTTCTCGGTTTGTGTTATGGGTTTCTGTTCTAGGCGTGTGTTCTGGGTTTGTGTTTCTGGGTTCGTGTGTTTGGGTTTCTGTTTTGGGTTTGGGTTTCTGAGTTTGTGTTTTCGGTTTGTGTTTAGGGTTTGTGCATCTGGGTTTGTGTTTAGTTTCTAGGCTCGTGTTTTGGATTTGTGTTTCTGGGTTTTGTATTTAGGGGTTACTGTTTATGGTTAGTGTTGGGGGTTTAACTCTAAATCCTAACACTAACCCTAAATCCTAACTCTAACCTTAAACCATAAATCCTAAACCCTGAACCCTAACCCTAAACCCATTACCTTAAATTCTAACATTAATCTTAAACATGACCTTGACCCTTACCTTACCTTACCCTAACCCTAACCCTAACCCTAGATGCCTAGACTTTGCCTTGTTTAAACTTTATATGTGTGTAATTTATTTTTCAGTTGATCAATTGACATTGGACTCTATTATTGGGTCCAATTCCTTTCTGTTGAGGATGAAACCAAACCTATGACCCTGCCTGTTTAGGAGGCGTACGGTCAAGGTTTGGCAGTACTTTACCTTCTTTAAAACGGAAGATGGTAAAATATTTTCTACAGGTAACCATTGTAATGCTAAGACCTATCGTGCTGAGGGAACAAAAGGTACTAATAACCAAAATAAAAATTTAGAGAAGTGTGAAGCTTACATAAAAGTAAAAGTTGCTCAACCTAGGGGGCATTATGATCAAAAAACTTTATGTCGTATGTTTGTTGAAGTTATTTTTTGTCATGGATATCCACTATTGATGGTTGAGCATACTAAGCATACGGAATTGCTTTCTTACTTGAATCCTAATGTGAAGCATATTTCTAGAAATATTATGCTTAACCATTGCACTAATCAGTTTCCTGCTCTTAAAGCTCAATTAAAGACAACTGAAGGTAATTTAGAAGGAAAAATGTGTCGTACTTATGATTTGTGGTCTTTACTTAATAATGTTAGTTTTATTGGTTTGACTGCTCATTATGTCGATAACTCTTGGGTGTTGCGTTCTAAAATTCCTTTTTTTAGACATTTTCCTGGGTCCCACACTGGTACGGAGTTGGGTAAGTTTACTCTTGATTTGTTTAATGAGTGGAATATTAGAGATAAAGTATTTTTTTTTTTTACTTGTGATAATGCTACTGCCAATGATGTTATGATTCAAGAGATGGTTAGGGACTTGAATAGAACTAATTTGTTGCCTTGTTCTGGTAAGTTTTTTCATATTAGATGTTTTGCCCATATATTGAATCTGATTGTCCAAGTTGGTTTCAAGTTTATGGATAAAACTATTTTAAAGTTGCAACAAGTTGTTTATGTTTCTTATTCAAACACTTAGAAAGAGAGGCTTGATGATAGTGTTAAGTATGTGAATCCTGGTTTTTCTGGTTCATTGATTGGTGATGTCCGTATTTTTTGGAATTCTACTTTTCTTATGCTCCGAAGGTGTTTGGAAGTTAGGGAGTCTATAGATAGGTATTGTTTACTTGAGCATGGTTTAGATGTTTCTCTAACTGATTTTGAATGGGAAATTGTCCAAAATATTTGTGATTTTCTTGAACCTTTTTATGATATCACTTGTCTTTTTCTGGTTCTGATTACCCACTACCAACCTATATGTTGAGAATATTGTTTAAATTGAAAGTCTTCTGTTTTATGTTAAAGAGAACCCAACTTATTCTTTTCGTCTTATGGTTGCTCCTATGTATGCAAAATTAACAAGTATTGGGATAAATTTTCTTTGATTCTTACTATTGCTATCATGCTTGATCCCCGTTACAAAAAAAAACTTTGCTCATGAGTTGTATGCTACTGTTTATTTGGCCCAACATCTTAATCGTAAGGTTAAAAAGGTTGTTGATGCCTTTACTGAGTTATATATGCACTATGCTAGTTTTTATTCTCACTTACAACTCCAACCTTGTTCCACTATATATTCTATGACTACCAGTTCTGATTCTTCCACTCCAAGTTTTGCAAGGTCGCTTTCCCGTCCATTTAAGAAAGCCAGCCTTGGAAAGGTTGGCTACTATGTGTAACATTTGATTCATTTGATTTCTACTAGTTAGTGACTGTTAATAGTTTAGTGATACTGTTTTATTTGTTGTTTTTTAGAGTTTTAGTGCCAATGTTGCTGCTAGTAGGGGTATTGAAAATGATATGAAATCATATTTCATTGCCCCTCATGCTCCTGCTGACCAAGATGACCACTTTGATGTTTTAGCCTATTGAAAAACCCATGTGAAAGTTTTTCCTATTTTGTCTCAGATGGCTAGAGATGTGTTGGCTATCCCTATTACATCTGTGGATTCCGAGTCTTCATTTAGTATGGGGGCAGAAGTTTAACAAAGTATCGCACACGTTTGCTGCCCAAAAATGTTGAGGTCTTGGGACTTGTCAAAATTGGATCTTTGGTTATTCTAAGATTGAGGATGATAAATTTCTTGAAGTTGTTAAAGATATCGAGCCTACTGATATTGATTAGGATTCAATTACTGCTCTGTTGTTGTTTAATGGTTGTTATTTGATGGTTGTTGTTCTAGCCTATTGAAAAGGGTTGATGGTTGTGTTCTGAGTTTGTGTTTGTTTCTGAGTTTCTGTTTGTTTGTGGGTTGGTTGTGTTATGGGGTTTGTTTGTGTTTGGGGTTTGTTTGTGTTCTAGGTTGGGTTTGTTGTGTTCTAGGTTACGTTTGATTTGTTGTGGGTTTGTGTTTTGGGTTATTTGTTTAGGGTTTACTGTTTAGGATCAGTCATCAGAGATAAGGGTTTGACCCTAAACCCTAACCCTAAACTCAAACCCTAACCTTAGACACAAACCCAAACCCTAGACCCAAACCCTAGCCTTAACACTAAAATTATAAACCCTAAACAGAATGGTTGGGTTTGGTTTAGTTGTTCTATATCCTTTTGCTTAATAAATGAATGTACCTTGCGCAAAGATCATTGGTTGCTGACTTGCTCGGGGACTGTTTTTGGCTACATTTTACTTTACACACATGTTTAGCCCTTAGTGTTACGATGCATCTCTACATTTCTTTTGCTGGCTTGATTGAACATGATATGTACTTGATTGGTAAGATTGACTTTGGTATTGTTGATGCTAGTGTCACTCTTGTTGGCTTTCTTGTGTTGTTAAGTTGTGTTGTCAATTATAGTCGAGTGCTCGATGATGAGGTGAAGTTTTTACCTGAGAGTCATAATTGTTCTTTCTCTTGTCTTCCACCTTTGCCCCCGACTAAAATTGATTTCATTATGTTTTGTAATAATGAAATTTGGTCGGGAGTAGAGGCTAGAAGAAAAGGGTGGGATGACTTTCGAATGGCTAAATGTGGTTGTTTGGTTTGGTTTATAAAATGTCCCTTGTGCAAAAGATGATTGGTTATTTGCGACTGTTTTTGGCTACATTTTACTTTACACACATGTTTTGCCCTAAGTTTCACGATGTGGAGCTACCTTTCTTTTGTCTTTATTGGAGTGTTGGATATGATATGCACTTGATTGGTAAAATTGATTTTGGTATTGTTTAAAAGACAAAAAATTGTGATACTCGTGTCACTTTTGCTGGCTTTCTTATGTGAAGTTGTATTGTCAATTACTGTCGAGTGCTCGATGATGAGGTTAACTTATGAACCTGAGAGCCATTATTGATTTTTAAAGTAAATTTAATTTTGACACTTATAAACTGCTTTATGTTTTATTTTTGGGAGTTTATTCTTTTGGTGTTTTCTACCGTTTGCCCTTATTTATAGATTGTTTTAGATAATTTATTTGTTGGTTGTCTTATTTCATTTGAAAATATTTATTTGGTTTTTAATATTTCTGTTTATTTAGAATCTTTTGAGTTGATAATTTCAGGTTCATCTACAACTGCAAAAATAGATAAAGGAAAGGGTAAGGTGATTTATGAGGGAGTTGGATGTAGGAGATCACTTAGATGTAGAGGAGGTGGTGTTAAGATTCTTGACAAAGTTAGTGAAGAAGGAGGTAAAAAGAAGAATGTTTGTGTGTTTAAGAAGGTGATTGTGTGTGGGTTACCGTGTGCTGGTCAGAGTCAACGGAAGGGTGAGTTAAAGGCTGTTGATGGTGGTGAAATGAAGGTTGATGGTGATGTTCACATGTTGAACATGATGGAATTACTAAGGAGATTTTTGTGGAGAGTGGGTATGGGGCTTTCACTCGTTTTGGGCTTGCAGAAGAATGAGATTACAATCTAATTGAGGATGGCCATGAAATACCCATGAGTCCTTGCGTTAGTGGGGAGTTGGACCCTGAAAAGCACTGTTTTCAGATCATCCGCAAAGGAACCGAATAGGGTTAATAGTTGATGCTTGTGAATAGTGAAGGATGTAATTTTTTGCTTGCTAAACTATGTAAACAGTTTAATGAATTTTTTTGTGTTATGCTAATCTAAGTAATGGTTTGAGTTGGTTTGACTTTTTATTTAACTTAGTATAATGTAATGAATGTTGGAATGTAATGAAACTTTTTGGGATTTCTTTTGTCCAATTCTGATTTTCTTTTATCTTCTTTTGTCCAATTCATATTTTATTTAAGTTGTTTAAGTAAGCAACTGAAGATTTGGAGGGATAAAAAGAGTGCATGTCCAATACTTATTACGTGTTTATTTTATAGACTTTAAAACTTTTTTTTGGCAAATTCTTTCATGCTTTCATGTCATACTCCCTCTATATTTTTTTATCTTTCCTATTTTGACTTTGCACGTTTTCCAATACACTTTTTCTGCATTAAATATCTTTCATTGCATATTAGTAAAAATTATAATAATTGAATATTAATAAAGTACTCAATAAGACGAATCAAACAAGACCCCACATGACTATATTTTTTCTTATATATTGAGAAAAATCTAAAAGATTCTATCTAATTATGAATAGTGTCAAAATTCTAAGTGAGAAAGTTATATAAATACAGAGGGAGTATATACCAAAACAGCAAAATTTAATAATACCACTTGGTTTTTGTACTTATGAAGATGAATGGCAGAATGGGTGGGGATGAAAAGAGTAGCACTTGCATATTGCATAAGTTATTATTGTTACGATCACCGTACAATGGGCGACACTATTAACAACCGCGCGGGGGGTTGAATTTGGGGGGTTTAAAATTTAAATGAGTTGGTTGAATGGCTCATGGTTAATTACATGCTAACAAATAATAGAGATCTTAATTATGTCCTGATAAATAATATTTTGTTAATTACTTTGACGAAAAGAAGTGACGAATATTTTCCTTTTTAAAAATAAAATTGACCAACTAAACAATATCTGTTGAACTACTCATTAGTAAAGTTGGGTCAGAATGGTTTTGGATCGGGTTGTATTGGGTCAGAATGGTGTTGGGTCAGGTTGTACTGGGTCGTGTGGTAACTGGGTTGGGTCATAGTTGGGTTGGGTCACAACTGGGTCGGTGATAACTAGGTTGGGTCACAACTGGGTCGGAGGTCACAATTGGGTTGGGTGTTAACTAGGATAGGTCACAATTATATTGGGTGATAACTGGGTGGGTTTAACTGGGTCATTGGCGGGCGAAGTTGGGTGCAGGTTATTTCGGGTCGAAAACAAGTTGGGTCTGGGTCGTTGTTGACGGGTGCAACTGGGCACGGGTCAACCTGGGTCGGCCCGATTTAGGTTGGGTTACCAATTCCACGGGTTCAACTTGGCGCGGGTCGATGCTGGGTCGGCTTTCCAACCGACCACTCTCGACTCCAAACATGTTGAGTTTAAGTCACATGTGGATTCAACCATGAGTCAGCCTAATTTTGACACCTCTAGCATTCATAAGTCAAGAGATAAAAATAGCATGAATAATAGTCCAATACTCCAATTGGATAGAATACAAGGAGCCTCCAGGGACATACTTGTGCCATCCAAAAAAAGACTTTCTCCGTATCGAAGCCTTAGGGTCGGTTCTCTTCGACATAAAACAGTTGAACTGAACTGAATTAAACTGAAATAAATAATTATATGTAAGAGTA
This sequence comes from Beta vulgaris subsp. vulgaris, assembly GCF_026745355.1. Lineage (NCBI taxonomy): Eukaryota > Viridiplantae > Streptophyta > Magnoliopsida > Caryophyllales > Amaranthaceae > Beta > Beta vulgaris. Next base: position 41,282,977 of record NC_079208.1, read on the forward strand.
AAAGTATTGTCCATAACTGAAAATAACCTAGGGATAACATGCCTTAAGTGGGTAGGAGTGATAAAATCATCTGGTCATCACAATTATTCTTAAATATTATCGTTATTTCTTCAAAAGTCACAAACATAACAATACTTCAACATGACCCTTGATCATGTTCAACATAGTTCCATACAGCATGATAGTCTCAGGAAAAGCAAGGGTATAAAAAGAGAAACATGTGAAACTGACCACCAAAGTTCAAACACAAGATGACAAGAGGGAAATAAACTTTGATTTTTTTTTTTTTATGGGAACTTCGATTCATTTCACAACAATCTAGTATTTACCAATTCAATTGGACACTCAATAGTTTTTTCTAAAAAGAAATTTTCACCAAAACTTTATCAAGAAACTCTCGAGCACGTTCATGATTCCTGGAATCCTTTTGGTTGTAAATTCAATTTCTGGAACAATTGCAACATTACACATACTACATATTTACGCTTAGACAAAAACCAGAATACACAGGGTATAATGTCTTGCTTACAGCCTATTTGTATTTATCCATAATCTTTCTAGCTTCTTCTATAGCATCATCTGTTGAACCAGGCTTGTCATCCAATTTAGGTCCTTTGTCCTTGTTTAGGGCAAGATAAATGAAATATACGAAGCCCATGAAACCCTGTTTTGCAGTTAATAAACAATATTTAAGATTGGTAAAACATTTTCCTTTGCAATTAAAGAGAACATAAGATATTAGTTCTATCCATCAAAACAAGGAAGTGAATGGACAGCAAAACAGGAAAAAATAATCCAAAAGCGGTAGGGTGATAATGAGCTATCTTGTTCGCGAACAGTTTGGCTCGGCTCGATCAAAGCTCGGCTCGTGGTAGCTCGGTTGGAGCAACTCGGCCAAACTCGGCAAAACTTGACCCAAAAAGCTTGTGAACAGGCTCATTATTATTTAATATAAAAAAGTTATTGTAACTTTTTTTAGGGCAATATAACTTACATCACTTAAAAAGCTATTATACACTAAAACACTTACAAAAAGTTATTATACGTATCCCTTTTATACAATTTTTTACATTGAACAATTCATGATTTTTCTTTTTGTATCCTTTTAGATCTATTTTGTCAATTTTTTATGTATATTTGTAAGTAATTCATTTGGTTAGCATGTAAAAATGAAATAAAGTATGGTTATTTATGTTACTTTTTGAATTTAGCCTATAATTCTACGAGATCTGTCAACAATTTTTCTAAATGTCGAAATATTAAATTTTTGTTTGGTTTAACATTGTGTTGGTTTATTTTTAATTTGGTCAAGTCGAGCTCGAGTTCAAGCCAAGCCAAACCGAGCTCCCGCGCCGAACTCGAGCTCTAAGAGAAGGTCACGAGCTCGAGCAGAGCTTCACTTATCGAGCTCACGAGCCGAGCTAAAAGATAAACGAGCCGAGCCCAATACAGTTCGGGCTCGGCTCGGCGATAAGCACCCCTAGGCTAGAGCATCAATTATGACTTATTGCCATAAATTGACCCACGGCAAAACTTACACAAATTCCCTTCATAATTATTTTTATATTAATAATTATTATACCATGATCTCCCACATCTCGATCATTTTAATTCGTGAGCTTCAACAGCAAAAACTATCATGTTGTGAGCTCCCACCTCTTAGTCAATTTAAGTTGGCGGTGATTAAAATTCCCAGTCTCTAATCCGAAACATTTCAGGTACAAGGTGAGCCTCATAGGACTCCTATCTCAAGAGAATACCTGTGGAGAACTATCCTAGGGGCCGAATTTCAAAGGGTCTTGAAGTTTCCATTTCACAAAAACCCGTTATGTGGCACTAAAATTCACATCCTTCTTAAAGCATTGTCCACTACCTACCAGTAACTCGTCCTGTTTTGCTCGTTTGTCAAAATTGGCCGACAGTATTTTACTAACTATATTTGGTCATATTATGTTGGCAGAATAGGTCATAGACTTAAATATTGCAAATGAGTTTAAAGATCAATTAATGTGAAATTTTTGGGAAACATTCACCCCACCTTACTCCAATAGTAGCTTTTTTTGGACTAGGTTGAACATTATCACATATTAAACCCCCTAGTTTCACCATAGAAAGCTAAATAAGATGGCTTAGCACCAGAAATCATCAGTTGTTTTCCCCTAATTTTTGTGACTTCATAGAATCTTAAGAGTCCCCCCTCCTCCCCCTCCATATATTTCTGTAAGCACAACATTCTGCTATGTCTTCTCCAATGCATTTCATGATAAGTCAGCACTACATATGATGGGGGACAGAATGTGGAGAGAAGACAACCATCAACCTTAAGTAGACACTTCAGGAAGGTGTTTCATGAAATTTTTCGTTTTAACTGGGGTTCTACCACAGTCCACGCCTCAAGAAACTTTCTACATAGGATGAAAATCCTATGCTGCTTGGTAGAAAAAAAACTCTCCAATTATGTTATGCAGAGTGAGTGAGTGAGTGACACACGATGGATACTTGTAACTTGTAAGTGTAGTTTCATAGGTGCAGAGTGAACAAAGAGAAAACTATTATGAACTCTGATTCAACTGCAAGCAAAGTCCACGGACGTACCAGCGTGAAGAAAGCTGTAGACAAGAATGACCGAAGCACGAAAAGAGTAACAGCTGAAGCAAGAACACCTACAGACAGCCTTGCAACCGGTCTTGGAACAGATTCCTGACAATCAAGAAGAATTCAGAGAGGAAAAAACTACACTGAGCATCAAAGAAGCTGTTTCAATCATCATGGACAGCTGGACAAGAGAATCTTACTGGCACAAGGTTGGTTCCTGCCTCAACTCCATCTTTGCCGATTTTGAGAGCTGTCTGAATAACTGCTACAAATCAGATAGCGCTAGTCAATTCAGAAACTCAGGAACTCATTGCAACAAGAAGCTATAGCATGTGAATGGATTTGACTTCTATTCCCCATAGTGGCAGAATATGAACCAAATGGTGTTGTGGTGGTGTTTTATACATTTGGGTTTTTGATTTTTTTTTTCTTGTCACCAGCCATGTGAGACTACAACCAGGACTTCTTCTAAAGATAAATAGTCTTAAAATGAGACTATGGACTATTTGATTCATTTGATAACAAAGGTCAAACCGTCAAAAAGAGAGTATTACAAGCAAATTATTCCCTCCGTCCAGTAAAAAAGTTATCGTGACATTTGTGCACACTTTTAGAGTTTCAGTAGCGTACTGTAGGCTTTTTTGGTATAGTGTAGAAGCAAGATTAAAAGAATCTGAAAGAGAGATAGCTGTGGATGGGATGGGGGTACTTCACAAGTTCACATCACACATGGGTTGAGTTAGATAAACTTTCCATTATAAGTAGCAGGAATAGAGGAGTAGCAAAAGGAGTATATAAGTAGTTAGCTATATAGATGTTTTTATGCAACATCCTTAAGAAAAAAATGTAAGATGTTTACAGTAGTGATGTCAATTTGACATATGAATGATTGTCACCAAGGTGTTGGATCTTAATTCTACACTTACTCATGAGACGAAAAGAAACATGGTATTAATATATGCACTACCGACTTCACATATCTGATTCCAGCTTTCATGAACACTTAAGTTTGCAAGCAATTGATCTTTAGATCGATACTTAATGCTAATCGAACACATAATCCTTCAATGGTTCCTTGATGCAGTCAAATTTAACACTCCCATTAAAACCTGCCCTAAACTCAACTGATTTTCTATCATTTCTACCTACTGAGCACCTTGAGTCATAAATGTCACATAGAGTGGCTCAGCTTGCGTTAGCTACCACAATGCAAGACTGTGTCACACACGTCAACCACTGAAAAAGGCTGATAAAGATAAATTGCCATCTCCAAACTCTAAAGTGAATTATATACAAGTCTTGTTTACATAGCTTCACCATTCTCAAACCTAACACCAGTCATGTACACCCAACTAAGTAAGCCAATTACAGATTGATGTCTGAAAATGACATTTAAAGCATACCCATGTTTTAGAAGATTGGGATCGACTTCTTAAACTTGATAAAGTACTTTATAGGAGATGAACAATTTACAAAATTTTGAAGGCCTAAAGCCAGAGCTTTTCAGGCCTTACCCTTGAGCCGCCAATGAACCTAAATGTATTTAGTACCTGCCCTATGTCACATAAGTGAGTACACTTCAAAACAGTGTCACATAATTCGCCTACCTCTTCAGAATCACAAATTCCAGTCCGCAATTCGTATAGGACAGGGAACACTAGATAAAATCAATATCCTAACGGCCTGTTTGGTAGTTGGTCATAAATGGTGGGAATGGGAATGAATTTGCGTGTAAATTTGTGAAAAATATCATTGTCCATTCCCATGGTAATGCTTAATTTATCCTAAAGTGTCCATTTTCCTTCTTAAATTTTCATTCCCATCCAATACCACCTTGTAGGTGGTAATGAGTGGTAATGAAAATTGGTTCCCCTCGTAGACAAAAACACAAGTTTAGGGGTGAGATTGCTTGCCCATAGACAAAAAAATGCCTCCACATGGAGATTTAAGGGTGCTTCCCTAATAAAATTACACTTAAAATCTATTCCCATTACCGCAATTTATTAACGAATACCAAACGGGCCATTATTCCATTCTTGAACACAGTTCCACGTTCCGGAGCGAGCTCCGAATTGTGTGACACTGCTTCAAACTAACCCAATCCAACATTTTGATTTTTGACACACCCATAAGAACAATATCATCTCAATTTTGCACTCATAGCATCATAACTAAAGGCGCTATCCCCTCAAGTTGCGTTTCACAAAAATTTAATTCATAAAAACTCGAATTGTTCACTTAGTAGAACAATGTGTTTCGCAAAATAGACATGAAAAATATAACACTAGCATAAACGAGCACAAACAAACCCGGAAAAAATGAACATAATATGAGTTGAATTTATTCAAAATCAGAAACAGCAATTCCAATTAAAAAAATGAAGGAGAAAATTGAAGTACGTATTTAACCTCGAAAGAAATTGGATTGAGCAGCAAAAATGAGGGGTGCATGAGAATTCCGCTTTCTTAGTCCGCTAATTCGGAGATTTGGCAGTAGAATTTTGGTGGTGAGACTGAAAGAAGAATTGAAGGAAAGAAATTGAGAGTGAATAGTGGAAATGTGCCGGTATTTTAAGCAGGTTCGAGGGAGAGGTAAGATAGGAAGAATGCCACAAAGCATAGGCGAACGAGAAGCAGCCATCTTATTCTTTCCTCGAGTTTCAACTTGTGCAGTTGTGCTCTTCTTGTTCTACCAACCATAAGTACTTGATGGATTATGCACACCTATTAGGCTATTACCTAAGTATAGAACGCACCACAAATCAGTCAAATGGGCACGGGATGAATATTAAATTAGGGGGCGAAAGTTATTCACATAAAAATCAATTCGATCTAATATAAGTATGTAATTTAGATTGACTTTTCTTGAAAATTGGAATTTTTGGATTGGTTTAAATTGATGGTGATTGGATTCAAAAGTTCAAAATAACTGAATAGTTAATAAGTCCTATATTTTACTATTTGTATATTTGACATTCTTATGAAGTATTTTCGATAAATCTATGGGTTTGTATAAATTATTAGTTATTATTACTGAACTTTTATGGGATCGTGTTAATTACTTCTATTATCGAACACTTTATTTTAACGCTCGTACGTAAATTATTTCATAAAAAATAGAGTTCAAAATTATGGATGTTTCATATTGAGTTCAATCTAGTATCTGAAAATTTGAATTGGACTGGTATGGGCTCAAATTCTGATTGGTTTGAATTAGAATTGAAAAATTGAAATTCAATTTGTTCGGATTGGATTGGGCTTGTCCCAAATCCAAATCGTGCACTGAACTTTCACCCCTACATTAAGCCAAATACAATGAACATGGACAGATTTAAATTCAATAACTTATTTGATAGCTACTTTTGTTAAAACTATATTAGTTATTACACATCTATAGCACATCTACCCAAAACCTTTTTCTCTCTTTTAAACTCTCAACTTCACTCTACTTTCTCTTTCTTCAAAACTCTCCCAGTTCTCTCTACTTTCTCTCTCTTCAAAAATCTCTAACTTATTTATTCTAAAGTCATTTTCTTGCATAATTCTGTAGAAAAATAGATTTTAAGCAAGCAATATCAAAGAACATGAATACCTCTGGAAAAAAAAGGTAAGCTTCACAATTACAAACCCTAATGAAGTACTTTACTCTACTCCAAAAAGAATGCAAGACTTGCATATTTAGAGTCAAATTTACAAACTTCAACCACAAATTCCCATACTATATAAAATAATAAGATTGTCGTGTAAGGTCTTATTAAATTCATATCAATGTGTAGTTTCAAAATAGAATTCTTGGATATTTTTTTAATTGTACATAACTAAAGATATTCATGGTCAAAGTTTTTGCTTTATTGGACACCCTAAAAACTCAAATATTGCATTCTTTATGGAGCAAAGAAAGTACATTTTTTTTCGTAAAATCTTATCATAAAATCTGGATTTTTTTTTCTAATTCAAATGTAATTCTCATACTTGGTGAAAATCAACGATATATGAGGTTGAAAAACAGTCAGATGTCTTAAACAAGAATTATTTCCCTCCTTCATTAATTATTATTCATTTAAGTTCACCTTTGTTCATTTTACTTGTCTTTTATTCTTCAATTGGCAGTTAACACTCAATGCTCATTTAAATACAACACTTGTTCATATGCTTCTCTGTGTTTATTGATTTATAGAACTTGTCGATATGACTTATAATTCATTTTTTATAATAGTTGACGTTCTTTTATTGTCACCTGTTGTTTTCTTTAGATCTAACCCTTGTTCACGTGCTTCTTCATCTTCTTTGATCTTTGAAACTTGTTCCTTTGGCTTATTCTTCATGTATACATGACTGATGTTCTTTTGTTATCACCCGATGTTCATTTAATCTAACCCTTGATCATGGGCTTCTCCAAATTTGTTGATTTGTTTAACTTGTTGATCTGACTAATCTTGTTCATGTTTTTATAACTAAACTTTCTTATGTTGTCACCTGATGTTCATTTAAATTCGATCTTTGTTCTTGTGCATTTGGTATTCGTTGATTTTTTGAACTTCTTTAGATTTATTGTTCATGACATGATTAATGTTCTTTTGTTGTCATGGGTATTTATTTAAGTTCAACTTTTGTACCTATGCAATTAATGCTCGCTGATTTATTGAAGTGATTCATTTGGCTTATTGTTCAAGTTCATGAGACTTGTCCGCGTGTTTTTCCACGCTCATTGATTGTTGATCATGTTGATTCATTTTATTGGTCATACGTGATTATATGACTGGTATTTTTATATTGTCATCTTATATTCAATTTAGGTAAAATTGACAAGGAAAGTCTCAACTATGGCCCCTAACAAAAATAGTCCCAACTTCAATTTAATACTAAACAGTCCCAACTTTGGGGGTGTTTTGTGGTAGTCCAAGTAGACAAGTGACCTGCTAAATTGGTTCGTTCTTTCTTTCTTTACCGATTTTAGTATCTTAATTTTTTAAAAATCATGGTTTTTACCTAAAACTCAAGAAACTAACATTTGATGAACCTAAGAGTGAAGCTAGACTATCCAACTCCTATATCTCTGAGATGTACTTGTATTTTAGAACATTATCGACGTTGAAACAAACGTGATAATCGATGAAATAGAGGAAGATGAAGCAAAAAAAAAAGCATCGAAAACCTATATGACCAGAGTTGTGTTTGGTCATTGGCTTATATGTTGATTGTGAATGTTACTAAGATCTTCACGTTTGTGATAATGGATGCCATCGTTATATGTTTACAAACTTCACTTGATGTTATTTTATTTATTATTTGTCTCCATTATGGTAGGCAAAATTATCAACACGGAAAAAAATTAAGATGTTGGAAAAAGATGGGAGTGACACCGAAGAATCATCAGTATAAAACAAAACTTTCTTGTGTTTGCCTATTTGCTTAGTATTCAAACTAACATTGTCCAACAAACCATGCCTCGAATTATAGGAAAATGTTAAAAAGAAAGCAGTTGGGAAACAACTTGTCTTACTTTATAAGGTTGTTAAGAATGGTATGTGTGACGAATGAAGTTTTAGTCGACCGGTCATTAACGAGTAATTGTGGTAGGCTGGTTCCATTATTCGAACAATATTTACCCTCTTTAAACCCGATTGAAATAAAAAAATTGCAAGAACATATTGAAAGGACCGTCAAATGAAATTATTTAACGGACGCAAGAGTCTTGGAGTATTCTTAGTTCCTAGAAATATTTTTGCATGTACCCTGATCAATGGCTAAGCATTCAGGTACGTACTCCATCCATTCCAATTTCTTTTTCCATTGACACAAGTTTGAGAATCTTGTGGTCTAACAGTGGTTGGTGATCATCCAACACATGTTTTGCTAATTACCTAAACCTATTTAGAACACAATATGATGTTCTGATATTGTTTAGTTATTACCAATGATGGTTTGAGTCATTACCCAAATGATTTGGGTTACTATCTTGTTAAATGGTAGTTTAGTTTGACATGAGTTTGGGTAATGACCTTGGTGTTAAGGTAATGACCCAGACGTGTTTTATCAATACCTAACACTGTCATAACACTAGTTTATTATGTGAAAAGGTTTTGGTGATTGGTCTACTACTAATTAATGTTGGATTGTATGGTTTACAAATCACTCGGATCGAAGAAAAAATCCAAAAATTAATACTTCCAAGTATATTCGTGAGTTCACCTACTAATTTTAAGTTTGTCATAGAATTATTAGCACGTTTTATTTTGTAGGTTGTTATGTTACTACTAGATGAACACAATGGGGTTAACAGTTGTAGCATCACCCTTTTGGAGACTTTGCTTGTTGGTTGACTTTTTATCTCGTAACTTACTTAAGTAGTATTGAAGAGGTTTGTACTAAACATTGCTATTTATGTTTTTGCACGTGGTTTTATTTAGGTTTAATTTTACTAAACGTTATTTATGACTTGTTTATAGGTGTATATTCCTCTTCTTAATGTGAAGCATGAACATTGGTTCTTGACGATCATTGACTTACATAAGAGAAAGGTGTACATTATGGATTCTCTTTCCAAATCGAACCATCGCCTTATTACAGTCATGGACATGGTACTCAAACTTATTGTGGTTCAGGTTATTACCGAACACTGAACAGTTGTGTTTAGGTAATTACCTTAATATATTTAGGTTTTAACCAAGCAAGATAAAGCTCTACTAATGATTAGTAACACTTGCTTTTTCCTATTTTGTTTTGCATCAGATGACTGCAACTTTGAGAAGATATGAAGGTCCTCGTTTGGCGCCCTTGTTCGTGGACATGAAAATTTTCACTTACGAATATCCACAATGTAAACGACAACCGAATTCGTGCGTAAAACAAACATTTTAAGTGTCTTACTTTTCACATTGCATATAAGATAGGCTTATATATTTGTTCTTTTTGTTGGCATGACTGTGTAATCTACGTGATGAAGTACATCCACTGCGGTGATGTGAACGTCATACCAACCATTTTTTTTTTACATGTTCTGAATGGTAAACTAGTTTGTAGACCCGGGCTAAGTCTCGGGTTAAACTTGATAATTTTGCACCGTTTAAAAATAAAAATGTCTTAATATCCTAGAGTTGCTAGTTACCACCTACTGATTGTGGATACTTCACCAAACTTGATATGCGTTCTGGTTATTGGCAAGTTAGGATTGCTGAAGGTGATGAATCAAAAACCACTTGTGTAACTAGATATGGTTCTTTTGAATTTCTTGGAATGATGTTTGGGCTCACTAATGCCCCAGCTACCTTAATGAATGATGTTCTTTACGGGTATCTCGATTGTTTTTGTGTTGTTTGTTTGGATGATATTGTTGTGTACTAAAAAACGTTAGATGATCACGTTAGACATCTTAGGCTAGTTTTTGAGAAATTAAGGGAGTATGAGCTATATGTAAAGAAAGAGAAATGCAAATTTGCTCAACCTGAGATTATGTTCCTTGGACATAAAATCAGTAAGGGCAGCGTGCGGATGGATGAGGCTAAGGTTAGGGTCATTATGGATTGGGAGCAACCTAAATTTGTCCCGGAATTGTGATCATTTCTAGGTTTAGCCAACTACTATCGAAAATTCATAAAAGGCTATTCACATAAAGTATCGTTGCTAACCGATTTGTTAAAGAAAAGTCAGTTGTGGGAATGGATAGAAAGGTGCCAATCTGCTTTTGAGGATTTAAAATCTGCAATCTCATCTGAGCTAGTGCTCAAACTTCCGGAATTTGATGCCTCCTGCAGAGCTATTGGTGGGGTTCTGGTCCAAGAAGGACATCCTGTAGCATTCGAGGGTCGAAAGCTCCAAGATGCGGAGGAGAGATACTCAACACATGAGAAAGATATGCTTGCGGTTGTGCATTGCTTGAGGATTTGGCGACATTACTTGCTGGGTACGAAGTTTATAGTGCTCACCGATAATGTTGCCAATACGTTCTTCCAATCTCAGAAGAACTTGTCACCAAAACAAGTCCGTTGTATGGAATTTCTTGAGGAATACGATTTCACTTGGCAGCACAAGCCTGGTAAACATAACATGGTGACGGATGCTCTAAGTCGTAAAACGCAAGAGGTGTTTGCGGCTATTTCGGCAGTTGAGTCAGACTTTACCAAGCGTGTGCGTGAGGAAAACAAGAATGATCCAGAGTATGTTCAGTTGTGCGGACAAGTGGAAGATGGTTCGGTGCGAAGGTACTGGAATGATAATGGCTTGTTATTAACAAAGGGGAGTAAGTTGTACGTCCCCTCGGGTAAATTGAGGCATGAGTTACTAAGGTTGGTTCATAATTCTATTTGGGCCGACCATCTCGGAAGGGAAAGGACGCAAGCGTTGTTAGAAAGAAGCTATTTCTGGCTAAAGATATGATGGGAAGTGGAGGCTTATGTGAAGTCCCGTCATGTATGTCACTTGGATAAAATTGTGAAACGCAAAGAGGCGGGTCTTTTGCAGCCTCTATCTGTTGCAGAGAAACCATGGGTGTCGGTTTCTATGGATTTCATATCTGGGTTCCCCGAAGTGAATAGACAGCGATCGATCATGGTTGTGGTAGATCGATTCTCGAAGTTTGTTGTGTTTATTCCAGCTCCAAATGCATGTCAAGTCGAGGAGCAGCGAAGCTTTTCCTAGGCTATATGGTGAAGTACTTCAGACTTCCAAGTGACATCGTTAGCGATGGAGACACCAGGTTCACCGGAAGTTTTTGGGTGGCGTTGTTCAACATGATGGGCTCCCAACTGAAATTCTCAACTGCAAATCATCCTCAAACGGAGCGTATTAATGCCTTGTTGGAAGAGTACTTGCAGCATTATGTGACAACTTCACAGAAAAACTGGTTAGAACTCTTAGACACTGCTCGTTTTTGTTATAACTTGCATAAGATTTAATCTACGGGGTTGAGTCTTTTTGAGTTGGCAATGGGGTGGCAGCCTCTGACCCCACATGAGATAATAAAGCAAAGCAAGGATGTGCGTTGTCCAGCCGCACATCGCTTTGCTAGCAGCCATCGAGAGTTGATTGAAGATGCAAAGGATAGCCTTGAGAAGGCAGCCCACCGCATGAAGAAGTATGCGGACAAAGGTAGGAGGCCTTTGGAATTTAGTGTTGGGGACAAAGTGTTGTTGAAGCTTACACCACAAATCTGGAAAAAGATAAGCATCAAGACTGCTCAGAGATCCTTGATTCCGGGATACGATGGTCCCTTTGAGGTGATGCAAAGAGTTGGTGCAGTGGCATACAAGCTGAAGCTGCCGGAGAGATTGAAAGTCCATCCGACGTTTCATGTGAGTTACCTGAAACCATATCATGAGGATGTGGAGGGCCTGCATCCAACATCTAAGCGGAACCCACCGACAATCCGAAAGCAGCTCACTAAGAAAGTTGAAATAATTCTGGATCGTCTGGTGTTGGGACAAAGTAAGAAGAATCGAAGGATTGAGTACTTGGTCAGATGGAAAGATTGTCCTGAGTCAGAGGTTTCGTGGGAGAGAGACACCACACTCTGGCAGTTCGAGGACAAGGTTGAGGAGTACTTGACGAGGACGTCAAGCTCTTCAAGTGGGGGTGGTTTGTAAGACCCCTATGTGCCAGTGGGAAGGCATGGTGTGTCCTTGGTCGAGGGCACACCTAGATCTACCTTGGTTGAGTCAAGGTGGAGTGTGGATGACGATGCAACATCGTGAAGGCATAGCGTGGGCTAAGTCAAGCCAGAGCACGTTGAGTGTGGTCCTGGAAATATCCTAAAAGGATGGCCTATGATTGGGGGCTGACTGAGTTGCAAGGTCTAAGGCGTGGCTCATGTGCGCTGGGAGCATGAGGCCTTGCCTTAGAGTGTTGGGCGCATGGCATGGGGCTGCTGGAAGCTTAGTCATGTGCTGTGCACGTGTGCGTGGGCTGCACGCGCTCAGTATTCATTAAATAGTGAAATGCATGGGAAATAAAGGACGTGTGCATGCCACACACTCGTGTCAAGGGCAATGTATCAGGAGCGAAGCAACGCGACGATTATTACTTGCGGTTATTGTTAAATGGGCGCAAAGGCCGCGTATTTAGGCGCACTGTTTGGGGCTTTGAACTGCATGTTGCTGCCATGTGGCTGGCAGTTACGAGGGTAGTTTGCTCACATAGAGGGGCTTGTCTCTGTTATCATTCCCTATAAATATACACCCTTGGGGGCTATCCAAGGGGTTAGACGATTTGTACAAACATCCTATGAAATAAAAGTGTTGTGTTTAATTATATGCTTTGTGTAAATATTATCGTTACGATTTATTATACGAATATACTATTAGGCTAGTTAGATCGTGATCTAGCACCCTCACGGCAAAAACGAAAGTTTACACCGTGACAATTTAGTAAGCCAGTGTGGGCTTCTAATTTGGGTGGTATGGACTTAGATAGCCTCTATGGCTTTATTGAGGCTTACGTGGAATGTCCTGAATCTATTGTCAGACCCTTCCTTCCCTATCATAAAGTTAAAGACCCTACTCTTCTCTTCCCAACCGGGGAATGGATAGGTGTCTACTATACTGAGGAATTAAAGTATGCTAAAAGCCTAGGCTACACTGTGATCCCAATCAAAGGTTACCTTTTTCCAGAAGAGGGAAAGCCCTTTCAAGGATTATGTTGGCTCGCTTTTTTAGCGTCGTTTACAGGCTAAGGAAGATGGTAATGAAGCTATGAACTTATTGTACAAGCTCGTTATGAATTCGCTTTACAACCGGTTTGGTATTCACCGCAAAAGCACGAAGACAAATATCAGTGTTATCAAATAATACCAGTATAGGATGCGGCAAGAATCATGGTTAGACGGTGATTATCTTGGAAGTGACAAATATGTGCTAAGTTATCACACTAATATGGACAATACGATTGATCGGTGGGATCCACCGAAGAACTCTACTATTCAGCTGGCTGCAGCTATCACAACATGTGCTAGGATCTATATGTACAAGTAGGAAGTATACATCAAGAGAAGACTGCTACTACACAGACTCAGTCGTTCTAGGCAAACCTCTACCTGAGGAAGTCGTATCTTCTTCCATAATAGGTAAGTTTAAGTTAGAAGCAATAATCAAGAAGGGATTCTTTTTGGCTCCTAAGAGTTATTACTACAGCTCGAAAGAAAAAGGAGGCGTTATTAAATACAAAGGTGCAGCTAAAGAGCATGTCGATGCTAAATGGTTTGAGACTCAATACAAGCATCTTGAAAACCAACTAGAGCGGGAATTTGTTTCAAATTTCAGGTTGAATATTAAAAAACTTTCAGTATATAAATGCAAAGGAAAGGTCACCATTGCATTAGCATTGAACAACAAAAGAATGCTACTCCACATTGGTGGTAAATAAGTGGGTAGTACTCCTAAGGTAGTGTTTGACTTAGAAAGTCTAGATAACGCATCTAAAGAGATTTTACTTATCATGAATCAAAAACTCTCTTCCCAAGAGATAGAGAATCTCTATCTATCTTAGAGAGAAAATAACTAGTATGGAAGATAAAAGAAGTCAGGATTTGGTGCAAACTGAAGAAAGAACGATGCTAGATAGCGAAGAAGAAGTAGAGGGAACTAACCATACATTAGAAGAGAATAATAAGATAGACGAGAAGAAGCCTGATACCTAAGACTGATAGAAAGGGTGAGATCTTATTACTAGATTAGATAGATAATAACATTGAACCAGTTACCTCTATATAGGCCTATAACGCAGTTTAGCGATGAGTTCTTGGTCCAAGATCGATTCGATCACCTTTCCTTTGTCTTTGAGCTGTCGGAAGCAAGATTACCTTCTCTGCTAATTGACTTGTTCATTCCATTCCCCGTCTTCTTTGAGTGACAACTGCCTTCTTGCATGCGAAAGTTCGATAGATCGGTGGAGCGACTTCTTTATTTACATGATAGGAATGTAATCGCTAAAGCTTATTAGAAGCTTAAGGTAGTTGACTTGCTTAGTGCTTGCATTAAGGCCTGATCAGTGAGCTAAGAAGTCAACTTTGATTAAATGGCTATGAGGATTAACTAAGACTAACCATGACTAATTAAGTGTGAACCACACTAAACACACTTGGTTAAGCATAGTTCCTTTAGTTAAGTGATCCGGAGCTACTTTTCTGAAAAAGGCAACAACTCAGAACAACTACAACAACCACTGCAGTAGTCTACAATGATGGCCTTGAAGATAAACTAACAAGAAATTGACCAGGCTACAATCCCAGTTGGGTCATCAGGAAAATCCTAAGTGCCAGGTTTTCTTTCTAGGACTGATCTTAACTCTACCGGGCATAACTACTGGAATCAAGAAGGCTTACTCTTGCTCCCTCTTTATCCAAATTTGAGAAAATGTTCATGACTGGTTCCTAGGCTCATGTGAATTGCATTGAATGGCAGGCTGACAACTGTAATAGTTAAAATAAAATGGGCAGGTTGCGCAAGGATCAAGATGAATATTTGGTTCTTTCTCCAAAAAAGGGCAGCATACTTGCTTGGAAGAGGCTAGGGTTCCTTTGCAATGGGAACATGAGGTGGGCTGTTAACGGGTTGAAGTCGACCTTATTGCAATTGGGATTTCTTCTTGCTGCATCTGTATATGATATATGAAAGAAATTCCAGAAGATTATGAAGTCTGAGACAAAAAGATTGTTGAAGCTTTGCACCTAAGAGGCCTGCATGTCAGAAAATGGAACATTGTGTTGTCTAGAGTCAATAGCTATCCTTTTTTGCAATAGCTTGTGTTGAGAGGGCTGTCAAATGATGAGGGGAGTTGAGAAAGAGAGAAAGCTCGTGCAAACCGAAAAAGAGATCCAAAGGAATCCTGAAGACTCTAAAAAAGAGCCCAAAACTAAAAAAAATCCCCGGGTTTACGCAAAGATAGCACTTTATCAAGGTACTTTTGAAGGCAAAAAGTATAAAAAAAAAGAAATTCAATCTTACTAATTGATTGAAAAGTCTTTCATCAAATTCGGATTCTGCTATAGCAGAATCTTCATAAGCGGAATCTCTTGTCAAATGGCATCTTTTAACGGGTCCTGCCCCAACTGCTTCATCTCTTTCTTCTGCTGAAATGAAAGATACGACTGCTTCGCTTCGCTGTCTTTAACCGCCTTAAAACCTTTCCTTTTTTTCAGAGGTGGGAAAGTTCTTTCATAGAATTATCCCACTCAAGGATTCACTTAGTATGTCGCATAAATTCTTTCTCATTCTTTTTTTTATGTTTGCAGCTCTGCCGGACCAGCAGCTATACGCGCTGTAGCTCTAACCCCACATTCTACTCTAATCTAAGCACTTATTCCTTTCTTCCCAGACAGAACTTTATGACCAAACTTCCCTTCAAGGTAGGGAGTGAGCCTCGGGGGAGGAATATTCGAATTGAAATGAAGGTGGTTAGCTTTTTTTTCGACCTGATTTGACTCTTGAAGGTGAATCAGAAGCCGAAGCAGAATCTGGAGATGAATCCGGAGAAGAATAAGAAGAAGGTTTCGTTCCAGAAATGGGAGTCAAGTCCACGGTTTGCAGCATTTTTGCTCGTTCAAGAAAGAGCCTCCACCAATGACTACCTTAAAGGTAAGAATCCTTTAATCACATACTCTCCCATTGTAAGCTTAGTAAGCCCTCACCAGCTTTTATCCATGTAAACAATACCAACCCGAGGCAACGCTCGGGCCCAAATACTAGTACTATATATTAAAATGTGTTCCTATCAAAGGAAT